>NC_092726.1:77905280-78147840 GCF_047496885.1 Scyliorhinus torazame | reverse complement strand
AAACAGTAATTATTAAATCGTATACTGCTGTAAACAAAGTCCATGTAAACGCTGCCCTACAGTAAACATTGTTAATGTAAACCGGACGCAACTGCAAACAGCGTTTATGTAAACACTGCCCTACAGTAAACATTGTTAATGTAAACCGGACGCAACTGCAAACAGCGTTTATGTAAACAACGCCCTACAGTAAACACTGCCAACATAAACCGTACTCTGCTGGAAAACAGAGTCTATGTAAACAGTGCCCGGCAATCAACAGTGTCAATGTAAACCATACAGTGTTGTCAGCAGAGTCTAAGTGAAGAGTGCCTTACTGTTAACAGTTTTTAAAAACTGTACCCTGTTGTAATAAGAGCCTTTGTAAACAGTGCCCTCCAGTAAACAGTGTTTATGTAAATCGTATCTGCTATAAAGAGGGTCTACGCAAACAATGCCCTACAGTAAACAGTGTTTAAACACTGCCATATAGTAAACAGAGTCTATATAATATGTGCCAAACAGTAACCAGTATTTAAGCAATGGCCTACAGTAAACAGTCTATGTAAACAGTGCCAACAGCAAACAGTGTGTATGTTAAATGTACACTGTTGGAAGGAAAGTCGGTGAAAACAGTGCCTTACAGTAAACAGAGAAATTAAACCGTACACGACTGGAAACAGTCTATGTCAAAGTGGCCTCCAGTAAACAGTATTTAAACAGCACCATACAGTAAACAGAGTGAAAGTAATCCTTACATTAAAGTAAACAGACCCTTTGTAAAATGTGCCTTCTAGTAAAACGTGTTAATGTAAACCGTACACTGCTGTAAAAAGAGTCTATGTAATCAGTGCCCTACAGTAAACAGTGTTTCTGTAAATCGTACTCTGCTGTAAACAATGTCTGAGTAATCAGAGGACTACACTAAACAGTGTATATGTAAACGGTACACTGCTGTAAACAGAGTCTACATAAACAGGGCCCTGCAGTAAACAGAGTGAGAGCAAACTGTACACTACTGTAAACAGAGTCTGTGCAAACAGTGCCCTACAGCAAACCGTGCATATGTAAAATGTACACTGTTGTAAACAAAGACTATGTACACAGTGCACTAACGTAAACAATATTTAAACTGTGCCCTACAGTAACAGAGTCTACTGTAAACAGAGTCTATGTAAACAGTGCCCCACAGTAAACAGAGTGAAAGTACACCATACACTGCTGTAACAGAGTCGATGTAAACAGTGCCCCACAGTGAACAGAGTGAAAGTACAACATAAACTGCTGTAACAGAGTCGATGTAAACAGTGCCCTACACTAAACAGTCATCCTAACAGGGCGCTACTGTAAACAATGTTTATGTAAACCGTACACTACTGCAAACAATCTTTGTACATGTGCCCTGTAGTTTATATAGTCTATTTAAACAGTGTCCTGCATTAAACAGTCTACTTAAACCGGACATTTCTGCAAACGGAGACTATGGAAATAGTGCCGTACAGTAAACAATCTTATTGTAAACCGTACACTGCTGTAAATAGTCTCTGTATACAGTGACCTACAGTTATCAGTGTTTAAGTAAACCGTACACTACTGAAACCAGAGTCCATGTAAATATAGCACTACAGTAAACAGTGTTTATATAAACGGTATACACTGGAAACAGTCTAGAAAACAGTGCCCTGTTGTAAACAGGCTATATAAACAGTGCCGGATAGTTAACAGTCTTGTTAACTGAGTGCTGAATTTGGTGTATTTGAGTGCGATAGTGGGAGTTTGGTGACCGAGGGAGTATAAGGCTTCATTTTTATCTAAAGTTTAGACTTTCTTTTATTTAGTTAATTAACTTAAATGTTGCTGTTTGGTTTAGAAGAAGGTGGATTTTCAATAAGCTTTAAACAGGCTTCTACTTGTAGGCACTTGCAGCTGGAGCTTGTTAATTAGTTAATTGGATTAGGCCAGTTTTCAGAGGCTAGATTCACAGTATAAAAGTGATCCCCGACAGTGCAGACTTTGTTTGCACTGAGTGCTGAATTTGGTGCATTTGAGTGCGATAGTGAGAGTTTGGTGACCGAGGGAGTATAAGGCTTCATTTCTATCTAAAGATTAGTCTTTCTTTTATTTAGTTAATTAACTTAAAAGTTGCTGTTTGGTTTAGAAGAAGGTGAATTTTCAATCAGCTTTATCAGGCTTCTACTTGTAGGCACTTGCAGCTGGAGCTTGTTAATTAGTTAATTGGATTAGGCCAGTTTTCAGAGGCTAGATTCACAGTATAAAAGTGATCCCCTACAGTGCAGACTTTATTTGCACTGAGTGCTGAATTTGGTGCATTTGAGTGCGATAGTAAGAGTTTGGTGACCGAGGGAGTATAAGGCTTCATTTTTATCTAAAGTTTAGTCTTTCTTTTATGTAGTTAATTAACTTAAAAGTTGCTGTTTGGTTTAGAAGAAGGTGAATTTTCAATAAGCTTTAAACAGGCTTCTACTTGTAGGCACTTGCAGCTGGAGCATGTTAATTAGTTAATTGGATTAGGCCAGTTTTCAGAGGCTAGATTCACAGTATAAAAGAGATCCCCTACAGTGCAGACTTTGTTTGCACTGAGTGCTGTATTTGGTGCATTTGAGTGCGTTAGTGAGAGTTTGGTGACCGAGGGAGTTAGGTGAGGAGGGAGTAAGGTGCTCCTTTCATTTTGTTTCCGACATTTCCGCAAAGAGTGCGAAGAGAGCCAGGAGTTTACAGAAAGTGTAGCTGACTGGGAGCAGGGTCGGAGGGCGGAGATCTAGTTAGTCCACAGGGCAGCTATATTCTGTCAGGTAAGAGGGGATGGACGCTAGGCCAGTTACATGCTCCTCCTGTAGGATGTGGGTGGTGAGGGATACCACCGGTGTTCCCACTGACTATACCTGCGGGAAGTGCACCCAACATCAGTTCCTCAAAGACCGTGTTAGGGAACTGGAGCTGAAGCTGGATGAACTTCGGATCATCCGGGAGGCAGAGGGGGAGATTGAGAAGAGTTACAAGGAGGTAACCACACCCAAGGTACAGGACAAGAATAGCTGGGTTACAGTCAGGGGGAAAAAAACAAACCTGCAGAAAGTGCAGGGATCTCTCGTGGCCGGTCCCCTTCAAAACAAGTATACCGTTTTGGATGCTGTTGGGGGGGGGGGGGGATGACCTACCGGGGGAAGGCCCTAGCGGCCAGGTCTCTGGCACTGAGTCTGGCTCTGGGGCTCAGAAGGGAAGGGGAGAGAATAGAAAAGCAATAGTTGTAGGAGATTCAATGGTTAGGGGAATAGATAGGAGATTCTGTGGTCGCAAGCGAAACTCCCGGAAGGTATTTTGCCTCCCGGGTGCCAGGGCCAGGGATGTCTCGGATCGTGTCTTCAGGATCCTTAAGGGGAAGGGGGAGCAGACAGAAGTCGTGGTGCACATTGGTACCAACGACATAGGTAGAAAAGGGGTGTTGAGGTAATAAACACGTTTAGGGAGTTAGGCTGGAAGTTAAAAGCCAGGACAGACAGAGTTGTCATCTCTGGTTTGTTGCCGGTGCCACGTGATAGCGAGGCTAGGAATAGGGAGAGAGTGCAGTTGAACACGTGGCTGCAGGAATGGTGTAGGAGGGAGGGCTTCAGGTATTTGGATAATTGGAGCGCATTCTAGGGAAGGTGGGACCTGTACAAGCAGGACGGGTTGCATCTGAACCAGAGGGGCACCAATATCCTGGGAGGGAGGTTTTCAGTACTCTTCGGGAGGGTTTAGAATAATTTGGCAGGGGAATGGGAACCGGATTTGTAGTCCAGCAACTAAGGTAGCCGATAATCAGGACTCCAAAGCGTGTAATGAGGCAGTCGGGAAGGGAACACTGACAAAGGAGAGTTCTTGCAGGCACGGAGATGGGTTGAAGTGTGTGTACTTCAACGCAATAAGCATCAGGAATAAGATGGGTGAACTTAAGGCATGGATCGGTACTTGGGACTACGATGTGGTGGCCATCACATAAACTTGGATAGAAGAGGGGCAGAAATGGTTGTTGGAGGTCCCTGGTTATAGATGTTTCAATAAGATTAGGTAGGGTGGTAAAAGAGGTGGGGGGGGGTGGCATTATTAATTAGAGATAGTATAACAGCTGTAGAAAGGCAGTTCGAGGAGTATCACCCTATTGAGGTAGTATGGATTGAAGTCAGAAATAGGAAAGGAGCAGTCACCATGTTAGGAGTTTTCTATAGCCCCCCCCCCCCCCCCCCCCCCAATAGTAGCAGAGATGTGGAGGAACAGATTGGGAAACAGATTTTGGAAAGGTGCAGAAGTCATAGGGGAGTAGTCATGGGCGACTTTAACTTCCCAAATATTGAGTGGAAACTCTTTCGATCAAATAGTTTCGATGGGGTGGTGTTTGTGCAGTGTGTCCAGGAAGCTTTTCGAACACAGTATGTAGATTGTCCGACCAGAGGAGGGGCAATATTGGATTTAGTACTGGGTAATGAGCCAGGGCAAGTGATAGATTTGTTAGTGAGGGAGCATTTTGGAGATAGTGACCACAATTCTGTGACTTTTACTTTAGTAATGGAGAGGGATAGGTACGTGCAACAGGGCAAGGTTTACAATTGGGGGAAGGGTAAATACGATGTTGTCAGACTAGAATTGAAGTGCATAAGTTGGGAACATAGGCTGGCAGGGAAGGACACAAGTGAAATGTGGAACTTGTTCAAGGAACAGGTGCTACGTGTCCTTGATATGTATGTCCCTGTCAGGCAGGGAAGAGATGGTCGAGTGAGGGAACCATGGTTGACAAGATAGGTTGAATGTCTTGTTAAGAGGAAAAAGGAGACTTATGTAAGGCTGAGGAAACAATGTTCAGACAGGGCATTGGAGGGATACAAGATAGCCAGGAGGGAACTGAAGAAAGGGATTAGGAGAGCTAAGAGAGGGCATGAACAATCTTTGGCGGGTAGGATCAAGGAAAACCCCAAGGCCTTTTACACATATGTGAGAAATATGAGAATGACTAGAGCGAGGGTAGGTCCGATCAAGGACAGTAGCGGGAGATTGTGTATTGAGTCTGAAGAGATAGGAGAGGTCTTGAACGAGTACTTTTCTTCTGTATTTACAAATGAGAGGGGCGATATTGTTGGAGAGGACAGTGTGAAACAGATTGGTAAGCTCCAGGAAATACTTGTTAGGAAGGAAGATGTGTTGGGCATTTTGAAAAACCTGAGGATAGACAAGACCCCCGAGCCTGGCGGGATATATCCAAGGATTCTATGGGAAGCAAGAGATGAAATTGAAGAGCCGTTGGCAATGATCTTTTCGTCCTCACTGTCAACAGGGGTGGTACCAGGGGATTGGAGAGTGGCGAATGTCGTGCCCCTGTTCAAAAAAGGGATAACCCTGGGAATTACAGGCCAGTTAGTCTTACTTCGGTGGTAGGCAAAGTAATGGAAAGGGTACTGAAGGATAGGATTTCTGAGCATCTGGAAAGACACTGCTTGATTAGGGATAGTCAGCACGGATTTGTGAGGGTAGGTCTTGCCTTACAAATCTTATTGAATTCTTTGAGGAGGTGACCAAGCATGTGGATGTAGTGTACATGGATTTTAGTAAGGCAGTTGATAAAGTTCCCCATGGGAGGCTTATGCAGAAAGTAAGGAGGCATGGGATAGTGGGAAATTTGGCCAGTTGGATAACGAACTGGCTAACCGATAGAAGTCAGAGAGTGGTGGTGGATGGCAAATATTCAGCCTGGATCCCAGTTACCAGTGGCGTACCGCAGGGATCAGTTCTGGGTCCTCTGCTGTTTGTGATTTTCATTAATGACTTGGATGAGGGAGTTGAAGGGTGGGTCAGTAAATTTGCAGACGATACGAAGATTGGTGGAGTTGTGGATAGTAAGGAGGGCTGTTGTCGGCTGCAAAGAGACATAGATAGGATGCACAGCTGGGCTGAGAAGTGGCAGATGGACTTTAACCCTGAAAAGGGTGAGGTTGTCCATTTTGGAAGGACAAATATGAATGTGGAATACAGAGTTAACGGTAGAGTTCTTGGCAATGTGGAGGGGCAGAGAGATCTTGGGGTCTATGTTCATACATCTTTGAAAGTTGCCACTCAAGTGGATAGAGCTGTGAAGAAGGCCTATGGTGTGCTCGCGTTCATTAACAGAGGGATTGAATTTAAGAACCGTGAGGTGATGATGCAGCTGTACAAAACTTTGATAAGGCCACATTTGGAGTACTGTGTACAGTTCTGGTCGCCTCATTTTAGGAAGGAGGTGGAAGCTTTGGAAAAGGTGCAAAGAAGATTGACCAGGATGTTGCCAGGAATGGAGAGTAGGTCTTACGAGGAAAGGTTGATGGTGCTAGGTCTTTTCTCATTAGAACGGAGAAGTATGAGGGGCGACTTGATAGAGGTTTATAAGATGAACAGGGGAATAGATAGAGTAGACAGTCAGAGACTTTTTCCCCGGGTGGAACAAACCATTACAAGGGGACATAAATTTAAGGTGAAAGGTGGAAGATATAGGAGGGATATCAGAGGTAGGTTCTTTACCCAGAGAGTAGTGGGGGCATGGAATGCACTGCCTGTGGAAGTAGTTGAGCCGGAAACATTAGGGACCTTCAAGCAGCTATTGGATAGGTACATGGATTACGGTAAAATGATATAGTGTACATTTATTTGTTCTCAAGGGCAGCACAGTAGCATTGTGGATAGCACAATTGCTTCACAGCTCCAGGGTCCCAGGTTCGATTCCGGCTTGGGTCACTGTCTGTGCGGAGTCTGCACGTCCTCCCTGTGTCTGCGTGGGTTTCCTCCGGGTGCTCCGGTTTCCTCCCACAGTCCAAAGATGTGCGGGTTAGGTGAATTGACCAATGATAAATTGCCCTTAATGTCCAAATTGCCCTTGGTGTTGGGTGAAGGTGTTGAGTTTGGGTAGGGTGCTCTTTCCAAGAGCCGGTGCAGACTCAAAGGGCCGAATGGCCTCCTTCTGCACTGTAAATTAAATGATAATCTATGATTAATCTAGGACAATGGTTCTGCACAACATCGTGGGCCGAAGGGCCTGTTCTGAGCTGTATTTTCTATGTTCTATGTTCTATGGAAACCGTGCACTGCTGTAAATAGTCTATGTAAGCAGTACCCTGCTGTAAATAGTGTTAGTGTAAACCGTACACTGCTACAAACAATGCCTGACAGTAAACAGTGTTAATGTAACCCGTAAACTTTTGCAAATAGTCTATGTAAACAGTGCCTAATGTAAACATAGTCAATTTAAACAGTGCCCTACAGTAAACAATATTTAAACCGGACATTGCTGTAAGCAGAGTCGATGTTTACTGGTCCTGCAGTAAACAGTGTTTACGGGAACCGTACACTGTTGTAAACATAGTCTATGTAAACAGCGTACTGCAGTAAACAGTGTGTATGCAAACCGTACACTGCTGTAAAGTCGACGTAAACAGTGCCCTACAGTAAACAGTGTTTATATAAACCGTACCTGCTATAAATAGTATATACAAACAGTGCCTACTGTAAACAGTGTTTATCTGAACCGCACCCTGCTGTAAAAAGAGTCTGTGTAAACAGTGCCAGACAAGATTGCTGACCATACAACTGTAGTGGGTAGGATCTCGAACAGCGATGAGTCAGAATACTGAACGGAGATAGAGAACCCAGTGGTGTGGTTTAACGACAATAATCTCACCCTCAATGTCAGCAAAACTGAAGAGCTGGTCATTGACTTCAGGAAGTGAAGTATTTTATATACCCCTCTCTGCATCAACGAAGCCGTGGTGGAGATGGTTTACAGATTCAAATTATTAGGTGTGCACATACAGATCATATGTCCTTGGTCGACGCTCGGACCAAGAAAGCACTGCAGCGCCTATACGTCCTCAAGAAACTAAGAAAAATCGGCATGTCCACACTGACTCTTATCGATTTTAGTAGGTGCACCATAGAAAGCATCCTATCTAGCTGCATCACAGCCTGGTATATCACCTACTCGGCCTAAGAACGTAAGAAACTATAAACAGTCGTCAACACATCCAGTCCATCACACGAACCCGCCTCCCGTCCATTTACTCTGTCTACACCTACCGCTGCCTTGGGAAAGCGGGCAGCAGAATCAGATACCCCTAACATCCGGTCTACTCACTCTTCCAACCTCTTCCATCGGGCAGGAGGTACAAAAGTTTGAGAACACGCACGAACAGACTCAAAAACAGCTTCTTACCCGCTGTTACCAGACTCCTAAACGAACCTCTTATGGACTGGTCTGATCTATTCGCACGCTTCTCTACTGCGTAGTACTACACCTGCGTGCTCACCCGATGCCAGTGTCTATATATTTACATGGTGTATTTTATGTTTACCCTATGTATTTTCTTTTCATTTCCGGAATAACCTGTGTGAACTGTACGCAGAACAATGCTTGTCACTGTACCCCGGAGCAGGTGACAATAAACCATTCCAATCTAATCCAGCTCTGCCCAATAACCAAGAGCCTGGGTTCCAGGGTGTGCGCGACTGCTGCAGTCATGGATAAAGAAAAATCTTAGGTTGAAATGCAATTTGGCATTGTAAAAGCTTGGGCGAATGCAATTTTGTTTGGATTAAGAAGATTCCCTGAGGAGTTATTTATTGCACTTTGTCAATTGTTCACCACTTAAATGGAGGAAATGTGCATTAAGAATACTTTCTTTATGGATTATCTCATTTTTGATTTGAAAAAGAGGATGTTTACTCAAGCAAATTATTGAATCCATTTTGTGTTTTTCACGTGACACACTCTACCCCATATCTGCAAGAACACTCAAGACATTCGGAACCATCCAGGATCAAGCACCCCGCTTGATTGCGCCCACTTCCAGAAACATTGACTCCCTCCACCGCGGACGCACAGTGGCAGCGCTGCAATCCATCCCAAAATGCACTGCAAATTAATGTTCCTGAGCCAGCACCTTCCAAATCCACAACCACTATCCATTGGAAGGACAACAAAAGGCTGTAGGTGGAGGTCTTCCCTCAAGTCACACACAACTCCAACTTGGAATCATAGAATCGTTCCTTCACGGCACCGGGAAAAATTCCTGAAACTCCCTCCCTAAAAGTACAGTGGGTGTACCTGCACCTCATGGATTGCAGCGGTTCAAGAAGGCAGCTCACCACCTCCTTCTCGAGAAGAACTTCAGATGGGAATTAAATACTGCCCGAACCAGCAACTCGCAAATCCCATAACAGTGATCTCTTTAATGCTTTGAATTTCTGGGAACTGGTTTAGCACAGTGGGCTAAACAGCTGGCTTCTAATGCAGAACAATGTCAGCAGCGCGGCTTCAATTCCGGAACCGGCCTCCTCGAACAGGCGCCGGAATGTGACAATTAGGCGTTTTTCACAGGAACTTCATTGAATCCTACTTGTGACAATAAGCGATTGCTATTATTATTCTGAACTGTTCTCAATTCTTCCGGTGGAGTGCATCATGTTACTTCTGCTTCAGAGGAACCTGGATCTAAGGTATTTCTAACAACAGGACTCCTGGTACACAGAAACAAAGTGTTTGATGCAGTATAGTGGAAGGGTATGGGGAGCAATCTAACCTGGCTTCAAACGCTCTCCCCCTTTCTCTCTTTAACACTCTCCTTCGTTCTGTTTCTGTTTCTGTTTTATTTCTCTTGGTATCGGGTGAAGGTTTGATTTGCTGCAGTTCCCCTGAGCAGAATGTTCTTCGACATCTTTTTCCAGTCAAACACATTCTGTGACTTTTTTGTTTTTTGGAACCACTGCAAACATGAAGTGTACTTGGAATTTCACAACACTGAAATGCTCCATCATTACTGTGTTTGTGCCCCTCATTGCTGTGATACAGGCACATGGTTGGACATTGAATACAGGAGTTGGGACGTCTTGTTGAAGTTTTAAACGACATAAGTAAGGTCACACTTGGAATACGGTGTAAAGTTCTGTTATAGAAACGACATTATTAAACCAGTAAAAGGGCAGAAAAGATATAGAATTGTGCTATCGGTACTTAATGGTTTGAGTTGTCAGGAAAGACTGGATCGAATGGGTCTTTTTCCCGGTGGATCTTTGGAGTTTTAGGGTTGAACTTATAGAGGTCTATAAAATAATGAAGGGCATAGATGAGGAACATAGACAACACTTTTCTCCCAGAGATAGGGAGTCGGCAACTAGAGGGAATAGGTTTAAGATGAGACGGGAGAGATACAAAAGTGTAGAGAGGGTAATTTGTTCACACTGAAGGCGATGAGTGTCTGGAACGATCTGTAATTCGCAGTAATCGAGGCGGTTACAATTTTGCTTTTTAAACAGCGTTATGATAGTTAAATGGGTAAGATGAGTACAGCGGGATATGGGCGAAATGAGGGCAATTAGGACAGGCGTACTGGTAAAAACTGAGCGACATTTGCAAGTTGAACCTACGGGTCTGTTTCTATGCTCCAAATATGTATGACTCTATCCCACCTTCCATCTCTGGAATGCAGCAGATTCGAGCACATCCTCTGTCTGGCCAAATCGGTTTGAAATGTTGCTGTGGGTGTCTCCATCCATTATTTTAATGGCAATGATCTTTAAGATAATGAAAGGATCTGAGGAACAGGCAGGAAATGATATTCAGGCAGAAGCTCAGCTATGATCAAGTTGAATGGTGGAAGAGGAGTCAGTGGCCGTGCAGTCTCCCCATGTTGTCATTGGTTATCAGTTCCAGTTGTCACATTACTTGCTGATAGATATGGCTGCAAGATAAGATTTCTAAGTTACATCCAAGAGTTCTTTCTATATTCATGGATACAGTTCATTTAGAGCTGCATTATGCGGACCTAACGTAATTTGAGATGTGTCGAACGGATCTCACATCTTCACCTTTTATATCCAATAACGCAGTCCCAGCGTATCCCAGCTTCCCGAACAGGGAACTGCTAACCGATTCCCACAGCCAGTGGTTCTGATCTGGTCTGCACGGCCTGGGATTTCGGTGGAGGCAGATACAACAGCGGTTTCAAAACGGAATGGGAGTGACAAGAATCAAATGCATCCCTCATGGGAAAGGCGGTCGAATTTGATTGAATGATATGCTAATCCATATTGCCGCTGAGGTCATACGGAATGAATGTCCTCCGTCGCTACGTCACGCACTTTTAAGTTGTTTGGTGTCGCCTGGCTGTGAAATGGTATGGACCAACACCTGGGGTTTCCCCTCAATGTTACCCACCACGTGAGTATGATCACGGTAATGAGACCATAAGACTATAAGATATTGGAGCAGAATTAGGCCACTCGGCCCATCAAATCTGCTCCGCCATTCAATCATGGTTGATACTTTTCTCATCCCTATTCTCCTGACTTCTCCCCATAACCACTGATCCCCTTATTAAACAAGAATCTATCTATCTCTGCCTTAAAGACCGTCAGTGAATTGGCCCCACAGCCTTCTGCGGCAAAGAGTTCCACATATTCACCACCCTCTGGGTGAAAGAAATCCTCCTCATCTCTGTTTTAAAGATTCGTCCCTTCAATCTGAGATGGTGTCCTCTGGTTCTAGTTTTTCCTACAAGTGGAAACATCCTCTCCACGTTCACTCTATCCAGTCCTCGCAGTATCTTGTACGTTTCAATCCTTCTAAACTCCAACGAGTACAGACCCAGAGTCCTCAGACATTCCTCATACAACAAGTTCTTCATTCCAGGGATCATTCTTGTGAACCTCCTCTGGACCCTTTCCAAGGCCAGCACATCCTTCTTTAGATATGCCCAAATCTGCTCACGGTACTCGAAATGGGGCCTTTTCCAGCCTCAGAAGTACATCCCTGGTCTTATTCTAGCCCTGTTGACACGAATGATAACATTGCATTTGCCTTCTTAACTGTTTTTCAAACTTTTATTCTGGGGACCATTTTTAGCAAACGACCAACCTTCGGGGCCCCCACGCCGACCGATCTTCGTGACCCACCATTTTTGCTTACCATTAATGCGAGAGCTGAGCCTGCTTGGTCCTCACAATCTCACTCCAAGCAGGTTCACAGGGGGAGAGGGCTATGTACATATCGGGTGCAGGATTCAGCCGGATCCTTTGTGCCGTCTTCATCTTAGTGAGGACGGAAAATCCAACCTCGCACACGGAGGTCGTTGTGAAGGGCAAAAGCAACAAAATGCTTGTTTTGCTCAGCTCCGGATACTCCTCGGAGACGCTACTCCAAAATGCTGACAGTTTGATTGACTCGTGCCGTGATTTTAATGCGCTGTCAAAACTGAGGCGCAGAAGTTCAGTCAGCTTCATTTGGAGTCAGTCTATCCAGTCCATCTACACTTTCCTTACTAATGCTGTTGTCTTTGATGTCCCGGGGCAGTGTGGGGAACATGTAGTGATTTTGGCTTTGCATCGCAATTGCCAAACTTTCAATGAGATTTGGAAAGTTGCGATTTCTTCACAGAGCCGAAAGCAATCACCATCCTTCTCTTGTTATTTGAGGTCCAGTTCATTTAGAATTGAAAAGATGATAGTTAGCATCCAAATTTCATCAGCAATCAAATTAGCAGAGAGGGCAATTTCTCCAGGAGGAAAGTGTGGAATTCGTACCTCAGTTCGTAAACTCTGAATATCTCCCCTGTTCAGTGATCATTACAGTAACTCTTCAAGCGGATGATGTCAACCGTCATTGGGATTGACTGGTCACTGTATCGATTCAATGCTTTAATGTAGTTTTAATGGTCAGCAAAACACTTTCAGCCACCCTTCGAGGGCGACGATGTGGTGAATTCCCCTGGATCTCATTATATCCCTTGCCAAACGTTCAGTTCAGTGCATGGTGAGACCATGAGGGATATAGACTCTCTCCAGATCACTTGAGTAATGTTTAGGGATGCCAAAAAGATCGAGATAAAAGCCGTGTTCATCATCAGTGATCACCGCGCCTTCAGCCGCCGCCATCCGCGATCGCACTTTGACCCCAGGTTCAGGTCCCAACACTCCGGGCCTCATGAGCACTGATGAACGCCGCAACGGGTGGCCCCGTGACACTCCCGACACCCACCCGCGACCCACCTGCGTGTCCCCAACGCCACTTCGAAAATGCCTGCATTATATACATTGTATCCGTGCCTGAAGCAAGCGTCAGCTTTAGCTCACTGGCTACTTCACAGCATCAACGTAACTGTAAGTTAAAACTTGTCTCACCATGAGAGCTGCCTGGCGGTTTTAATATTTCCAAAACATGTGCTTTGCACCGATTAAAAGCAGATCCAGATTTCTAAATTAGAATTAGGTGTATTTTTTAGAGGTTGCACTACAATTAGTTTTTAATGCAGCTTGTGCCACGTGTTTACTTTCTGGTTCTCACTGAGGAAACCCAAGTTCGATTCCAGCTCTGCACAATAACTGACCTCTATGATTTGATTTATTAGTCTCACATTATTACTCTACAGTGAAAAGAATTGTTTCTTGCATGCTATACAGAGAACGCATACCGTACATAGGGAAAGAAGGAGCAACTGCAGAATGTAATGTTACAGTTATAGCTCGGGTGTAGAGAAAAGATCAACTTCATACAAGCTAGGTCCATTTAAAAGTCTGATGGCAGCAGGGAAGAAGCTGTTCTTGAGCCGGTTGGCACGTGACCTCAAAACTTTGTATCTTTTTACTGACGGAAGAAGGTGTAAGATGGTATGTCCGCGGTGCGTGGGGTCCTTAATTTTGCTGGCTGCCTTTCCAAGGCAGCGGGAATTATAGATAGAGTCAATGGATGGGAGGCTGGTTTGCGTGATCGACTGGGCTATATTCACAATCTTTTGTAGCTTCCTGCGGTCTTGGGGAAAAGCAGGATCCATACCAAGCTGTGATACAACCAGAAAGTCTGCATTATATAGTGCATCTGTAAAGGTTGGTGAGAGTTGTAGCTGACGTGCCAAATTTCCTTTGACTTCTGAGAAAGTAGAGTCTTTGGTGAGCTTTCTTAACTATAGTATCGGCATGAGGGGACCAGGTCAGGTTGTTGGTGATCTGGAGACTTAAAAGATTGAAGCCTTTGTACTTAATTCCCATTGATGTGGACCGGGCATGTTCTCCACTACGCTTCCTGAAGTCGAAGACAATCTCCTTCGTTTCGTTGACATTGAGGGAAAGATTACTGTCGTGTACCAGTTCACCATATTCTCGATCACACTTTGTCAATTTTCACAACTTAAATGGAGCAAAAGTGCATTCGCGAAATTTACTTTGTTGATTATCTGATTCTATAATTTAGAAACGAGATTATGTCGTGGGAGTGTGCCTTTAAGAAAGGTTTTTGTCTCATCACATGGCTTCAGTTATGTAATTTTGTGGGTGAAGCTGAGCTGTGGCTGTGTGATGTTTTTACTTTCGCTTTCAATGTTGATTGTTGTGGACTGAGACAGAGAAAAGAAGTGTTTTGGCCTGTTTATCTATTTTCACTATTAATATCTGACTCAGTGAAAAAACAACATTGATTATAGTTACCTGCTTTGGTAAATTAAACAAATATAGTTTTCTCTCCAGAATGGTTTTAAACCTCCTGGTGAGACGAAACTAAATTCTCAGGAAAGTCAGTCTTATTCAGGTGAGAATTCAGAGTGCTGGGCCACGCCCTTGAAATGTGGTTTTTCGTTTATTGGATTTGGATTTGGAACAGTTAAGGGGGGATTCATTCAGTATTATACATAGATTACTGTAGCTGTATGGTGTCGTTATGTTTGTAATTGATAATATTTCTTGCTGTGTTTCTTTATATACATATGGAAACTAAGGTCTTAGAATAAAGCTTGTGTTGAATGAAGTGTTTAGGAAGACTGTTGAATCACACCTGAAGGGGAGGCTCTTGTCTTCATCCTAGCCCAATTCAACATAAAGATTGTCGGTCAGTTGGACTTCATAACATTGTTTGGAGTTCCTTAACCCTGGCCTATAACAATTATTTACTCAGGCAAATGTAATAATCCATTTTGTGTTTTGTACATGATACGTTCCACATATCACGAAAAGCACTCAAGTAGTTCGACACCATCCTGGACCAAGTATCCCGCTTGATTGCTCCACCTTCCAGAAACATTCAATTCCTGGACCACAAACGCACTGTGGCAGCCCTGTTTATCATCCCAAAATGCACTGCAGTAACTCACCAAGGTTCCTTAGACATCAACTCCCAAACGCACGACCACTATCATTTTGAAGTCAATAACTCCCTAAAAGCACGTTGGGTGTACCCATACCTCACTGACAACAGCGGACCAACAAGGCAGCTCACCGCCACCTACTGAAGGGCAATTCGGGATGGCAATTAAATGCTGCCCGAACCAGAAACTCGCAAATCCCCTAAAAGTGAACTTTTTATAGCGTTGCTGCTTTGAATTTCTGGGACATGGGATGAACTGATTGCCATTATTACGGTAGAGTTCATCATATAACTTCTGCTTCATAAGGAACCTGGACCTAAGGTATTTCTAACAGCATGAATCCAGGAAAACAGAAACAATGTGGTTGCCGCAGCAATGTGGAACGGAGTGGCGTGCAATCTATCATGGATTTCAACACTCCCTCCCCCTTTCGCTATTTAACAGTCTCCTTTGTTCTGTTTCTGTTTTGTATTTCTTGGTTTCGGGTGAAGATTTAAGTTGAGCAGAAGATTGTACCATAGGGGCTCGTTTAGCAGACTGGGCTAAATCGCTGGCTTTTGAAGCAGACCAAAGCAGGCCAGCAGCACTGATTCGATTCCCGTACCAGCCTCCCCGAACAGGCGCCGGAATGTAGCGACTAGGGACTTTTCACAGTAACCTCATTGAAGCCGACTCGTGACAATAAGCGATTTTCATTTCAGTAAGACGTGTTTTGCGATTTTGTTACTTTGTGGAACCATTGCAAACTTGAAGAATAATTGGCACAACATAACACGAAAGGAGGGTATTTGCTCCATGATTACTGAGTCTGTGCCCACCATTACTGTTATACAGACACATGGTCAGAACATTGAATATAGGAGTTTGGACGATTGTTGAAGTTGTACAAGACATAAGTAAGTCTACACTTGGAATACTGTGTACAGTTCTGGTCTCACTATTATAGAGATGATATTCTTCAACTAGAAATAGTGCTGAAACGTTTTCCAAGGACGCTACCGGAAATTGATAGTTTGAGTTATAAGATGCGTTTGGTAAGCTGGGACATTTTCCCCTGGAGTGTAGTAGGCATAGGGGTGAAATTCTCGAGATCTATAAAGTTAATAAGGCAGACGTAATGTACATCGTCAACATATTTTTCCAAAGATAGGGGCGTGCAAAACAAGAGGGCATAGGTTTAAAGTTAGAGGGAAGACACATAAAAGGGTCCAGAGAGTAATTTCTTCACAAATAGTGCGCTGAGTGTCTGGACCGAGTTGTCAGAGGAAGTAATAGAAGCGGGTTCAATTTTGTCTTAATAAGGGGACCAGGGCTTATGGGGAGAATGCAGTGGAGTGGGGATGAGAAAATATCAGCCATTATTCAAAGGCGGAGTAGACTCGATGGGCCGAGTGGCCTAATTCTGCGCCTTGTCTTATGGTTTTATGGTCTTACGGTCTTTAGAAAAGCATCTCGAGAGCTATATCCGAAAAATTGGTATGGAGGGGTGTTGGCCATATGTTGGCAATTGAGACAAGCCTCCTGGTAAACATTGGGCGGCATGGATAAGTTGGCTTTCAAAATCACTTCGACATAGCGATGGGGTGCTCTAATCTGCAGCGTTCCAGAGCTGGACGGTGGGATATGGTCACAGAGGCAGAGAGGTTTACAGCATGGAAATAGGCCCTTCGGCCTAACTTGTCCATGCAGCCCAGTTTTTACTACACAAAGCCTGTCCAATTGTCCACATTCGGTCATATACCTCTATACCCATCTTCTCCATCTAACTATGAAAATGTTTTTTGAAGGCAGAATTGTATACGCCTCTACTACTGCAACTGCCAGATCTTTCCAGACACTCACCACCCTCTGTGTGAAACAATTGTTCCTCTGGACCCTTTTGTTTCTCTCCACTCTCACGTGCCCACTAGTTTTGGATTCCACTACCTTTAGGCAAATCTACTTCATCTATGCCCCTCATTATTTTATAGCCGACGTCAAGATCACCCATCGCCTCCAAGATAAATGTTCCAGTCTATCCAGCCGCTCCTGATACCTCAAACCATCAAGTCCGGTGGCAGCCTAGCAAATCTTTTCTGCTCTCTTTCTCGGTTAAAATATCCAGAACTGTACACAGTATTCGAAGTGTGTTCTTCCCAAAGTCCTGTAGAACTTCAGCAAGTCGTCCCAACTCCTGTATTCAATTATCTGACCATGTATCTGTAGAATAGTAATAATGGGCACAGAAACAGTAATTGCTGAACAAGGAGCCTCCTTCAGTGTTGTGAATTTCCAATTATTCATCATGTTTGCTGTGGTTGCAAAAAGCAACGAAGTCTCAGAATGTGTCTGACTGGAAAAAATGTAGAAGAATATCTTGCTCAAGAGACCCACAGCTAATCAAATCTTCACCCGATACCAAGAGAAACAAAACAGAAACAGAATAACGGAGAATGGTAAAGAGATAAAGGGGGAGAGAGCGTTTAATTCTGGAGTATATTGCACACCACTCCCTTCCACCTTACTGCAGCAAGCACGTTGTTTCTATCTTCAATGATTCATGCTGTTAGAAATGCATTAGATTCAGTTTCCTCTGAAGCAGAAGTTACATGATTCATTCCACTGTTAGAATGACAAATAGGGACAGCAGGATGGCCCAGTGAGCACTGCTGCTCACGTCGATGAGTTCTTTGGTTCGTTTCCAGCTCTGGGTCACTGTCCTTGTGGGGTTTGCACATTCTTCCCGTGTGTGCGTGGGTTTCTCCCCCACAACCAACGATGTGCAGGATAGGTGGACTGGCCACACGAAACTGCCTCTTAATTGGAAAAAAGGAATTGGGTACTGAATATTTATTTTTGAAGATTGGAGAACGGTTCATTCCCAGGGCACAGAAATTAAAAAGATCACTTTTACTGGATGTGAGAGATGCTGGTTAGGACAGAATTTATTGCCCATCCCTAGTTGCCCTTCAGAAGGTGGCGGTGAGCTGCCTCCTTGAATTGTTGCAGGCAGTGATGTTTGGGTACACCCACGTGCTTTAAGGGAGGAAGCTAAATGATTTTTTTCCCGTTACGGTGAAGGAACGTTAATATGATTCCAAGTGGGTTGATTGCAGTTGGTGATTTTCCCAAGGAGGGGCTTGTCCAGTTCTTCAAAATGACAGTGGTCGGAGGTCTAGAAGGTGCTGTCGAAGGGACAATGGCCTGAGGAGCTTTGTTGAGTTATTGCGGTGCATTGTGGGATTTCTGTGGCGGATGGATTGAATGCTTGTGGCAGGAGAAGCAATCAAACGCACTGCTTGGTCTGGATGCTTTCGAACTACCTGGGTGTTCTTGGAGACCTGGGGAACAGCGTTTCACGTGGAAAAAATGGGTTAATCAATTTGCCTGCGTAAACCATTTTGTTCCGAAATTTCAAAAAATCTATAATAGATAATGGTTAATGCTCTTTTCCTACATTTAGGTAGTGAGTAATTGACATAGTCTGACAGGTCAGTTTTTGTACAGAGCTGGAATCGAACTATGGTTTCCGCAGCGAGAGGCCGTAAACACGTGGCATAAGCTGCTTTTTAAAACAGATCAATGCAACCTCTCACAAAATACACCGACTTCTAATTATAAATGTGCTGCTGCTTTTATTTATGCACCACACACGTTTTGGAAATATAAAAAAGCCAGGCAGCGCCCACGGTGAGACAGGTCCGAACTTACAATTAAGTTGATGCTGTGAAGTAACCAGTGAGCTAAAGCTGACGCTGACATCAAACACGGACACATTGTATATAAAGGATTTCCGTGATCAAACTCGCCGCGGTGGGTAACATTGAGGGGAAACTCCAGGTTGCTGCACATCAACTCACAGCCAGACGGGACCAAACATTTAAAAGTGCGTGAAGTACAGATGGAGGACATTCATTCCGTTTAACCTCATTGGCTCTTTAGATTCGCAGATCATTCAATCCACTCGAACGACTTTTCCCCAAAGGCATGCATTTGATTGCTGTTGTTTCTCGCATTGCAATTTGAAAGTCACTGTTGTATCTGCCTCCACCAATCTCACAGTGCAGTGCAGACCAGATAATTTAAATGTATCCCAGAAAATTGAAATAATTGTTGGGAATATGTAACTTAAAAATCTGATCTCGCAGTTATATTCATCTGCGAGTGCTGTGGCAACTGGAATTGATAGCAAATGACAACATCGGGAGACTACACGGCCACTCACTCCTGCCCCAACATCCAGTTTGATCGCAGCTGAGATTCTGCCTCAATGTCATTTGCTGCCTGTTCCTCAGATACTTTCATTCCCTCAAAGTTCACTGTCGATAAGAAAAATGGAGGCAGACACCCACAGCAAAGTTTCAAACCGATTTGGACAGATCGATGGAGTGCTCGAATCTGCAGCGACACTAATCTGGAAGGTGGGACACGTCATAGGGTCATCGAAGTTTACAGCGTGGAAATAGGCCCTTCGGCCGAACTTGTCCATGCCGCCCAGCGTTTACTACACAAAGCCTGTCCAATTGCCCACATTTGGTCATATTCCTCTGTACCCACCTTCTCGATATAACTATCTAAATGCTTTTTAAAAGGCAACAATGTAGAAGCCTCTATTACTGCCTCTGCCAGCTCCTTCCAGACACTCACCACCCTCTGTGTGAAACAATTGTTCCTCTGGACCCTTTTGTTTCTCTCCTCATTCAACTTAAACCTATGCCCTCTAGTTTTGGATTCCAGTACATTTGCGAAAATCTACCTGCTCTGTGCCCCTCACTATGTTATAGCCGCTGACAAGATCAACCCTAGCCTCCAAGAAAAATGTTCCAGTCTATCCAGCCGCTCCTTATAACTCAAATTTTGAAGACCGGAAGCAGCCGAACAAATGTTTTCTGCCCTCTTTCGATATTACGGTGACCAGAACTGTCCACATTATTCCAATCGTGTACTTCCCAATGTCTTGTACAGCTTCAGCAAGACGTCCCACCTCCTGTATTCAATTATCTGACCATGTTCTGTATAATAGTAACAATGGGCACAGACACAGTAATTGTGGAACAAAGAGCCTCCTTCAGTGTTGTGAAGTTCCACTTATTCACCATGTTTATAGTGGTGCAAAAAGCAAAAAAGTCGCAGAATGTGTGTGACTGGAATAAGATGTAGAAGAATGTCTTGCTCAAGAGACCCACGGCAAATCAAATCTTCACCTGATACCAATAGAAACATAAGAGAAACAAAGGAGATTGCTAAAGAGAGAAAGGAGGAGAGAGCGTTTACTGCTGGATGCATTGCACACCATTACCTTCCACCTTACTGCAGCAAGCACATTGTTTCTATCTTCCAGGATTCATGCTGCGAGAAATACCTTCGATCCAGTTTCCTCTGAAGCAGAAGTTACATGATTCATTCCAACGTTAGAACGACAAACAGGGGCAGCGCGGTGGCGCAGTGGCTAGCACTGCTGCCTCACGGTGTCGTGTTCTCAGGTTCGATCCCGGCTCTGCGTCACCCTTTGTGTTGAGTTTGCACATTCCCCCCGTGTTTGCGTGGGTTATGCTCCCACAACACAATGATGTGCAGAGTAGGTGAACTGGTCACGCTAAATTGCGCCTTAATTGGAAAAGAAGAATTGGGTACCCGATATTTTTGTTTCAAGAATGGAGAACAGTTCATCCCAGGCCCCAGAAATTCAAAGCACCAATGCATTAAAAAGATCACTTTTACTGGATGTGAGAGTTTCTGGTTTGGACAAAAGTTTTTGCCCATCCCTAGTTGCCCGTCAGAAGGTGGTGGTGAGCTGCTTTCTTGAAGCGTTGGGTACACCGAACGTGCCTTTATGGAGGAAGCTAAATTATTTTTTCCCGTTACCGTGAAGGAACGTTTATCTGGTTCCAAGTGGGAGCGGTGAGTGATTTGGAGGGAAATTTGGAGGGAAATGGTGATTGTCTCAAATAGGGGCTTGTCTAGTTCTTCAAAATGATAGTAGTCGGAGGTCTGGAGGTGCTGCCTGAGGAACAATTGCCCGAGGCACTTTGTTGAGTTATTGCAGTGCATTTGCTTTCGAACTCTTTGAGTGTTCTTTGAGAACTGGGGAGCAGCGTTTCACGTGGAAAGAAATGGATGAATCAATTCGCCTGCGTAACGAATCTTGTTCCGAAATGTCAAAGAAGCTATAATAGATAATCGTTAAAGCTCTTTTTCTCCATTTAGGTTGTGAATAATTGACAAAGTTTGACAAAGTTATTGTACAGAGCTGGAATCGAACTTGGCTTTCCGCACTGTGAGATCAGGAAGTGAACAGGTGGCACACGGCTCTTTTTAAAACAGATTAATGCATCCTCTGAAAAAAATACACCTTCTTCTAATTATAAATGTGCTGCTGTTTCTATTATGCAACAGACATGTTTTGGAAATATTAAAAACGCCAGGCGGCGCCCACGGTGAGACAGATTAGAACTTATAATTAAGTTGATGCTGTGAAGTAACCAGTGAGCTAAAGCTGACGCTGACGTCACGCATGGACACATTGTATATAAAGGATTTCCGTGATCGGTATTCGCCGTGGTGGGCAACACTGAGGCGAAACTCCAGGTGTTGCTGCACATCATCTCACAGCCAGACGTGACCAAAAACTTAAAAGTGCGTGAAGTACCGACGGAAGACATTCATTGCGTTTGACACCAGCGGCTCTTTAGATTAGCCGTTCATTAAATCCCACTCGACTGACCTTTCCCCAGAGCCATGCATTTCATTCCTGTCATTTCTCGCGTTGAAATTTGAAAGCCACTGTTGTATCTGCCTCTACCAATGTCACAGGCAGTGCGGACCAGATAATTGAACTGTATCCCAGAACATTGAAATCATTGTTGGAAAGATATAACTTAAAAATCTGATCTCGCAGTTATATTCATCTGCGAGTACTGTGGCAACTGGAACTGATAGCAAATGACAACATAGAGAGACTACCAGGCCACTCACTCCTGCCCCAACATTCAGTTTGATCACAACTGAGATTCTGCCTCAAAGTTCACTGTCGCTGAGAAAAATGGAGACAGACATTCAAACCGATTTGGACATACAGATGGAGTGCTCGAATCTGCAGCGACACATAGCTGGAAGGTGGGACAGGTCATAGAGTCATAGACGTTTACAGCGTGGAAATAGGCCCTTCGTCCTTCCTTGTCCATGCCGCCCAGTTTTTACTACACAAAGCCTGTCCGATTGCCCACATTTGTTCATATTCTTCCAATCCCATCTTCTCCATATAACTATTTAAATGCTTTTTAAAACGCACAATTGTAGACGCCTCTATTACTGCCTCTGCCAGCTCGCTCCAGACACTCACCGCCCTCTGTGTGAAACAATTGTTCATCTGGACCGTTTTGTATCTCTCCCCTCTCACTTTAAACCTATGCCCTCTACATTTGGATTCCCCTACCTTTGGGATAATCTACCTGATCCATGCCCCCACGTTATTTTACAGCGGTCGTCAAGATCACCCCGAGGCTCCAAGAAAAATATTTCAGTCTAAACAACCGTTCCTTATAACTCAAACCATCAAATCCGGTAGCAGCATGGCAAAAGTTTTCTGCTCTCTTTCTAGGTTAATGATATCCGTTCTGTATTAGGGTTACCAGAACTGTACACAGTATTCCAAGTATGACCTTCCCAACGTCCTGTAGAACTTCAGCAAGACATCCCAACACGTGTGCTCAATTATCTGACCATGTATCTGTATAATAGAATAATGGGCAGACACAGTAATTGGGGAACAAAAAGCCTCCTTCAGTGTTGTGAAATTCCAATTATTCATCATGTTTGCACTGGGTCCAAAAAACTACAATGTCGCAGAATCTGTCTGACTGCAAAAACATTCAAAAGAATATATTCGTCAAGAGACCCACAGAAAATCAAATCTTCACCCGATACCAATAGAAACAAAACAGAAACAGAATAAAGGAGGGTTGCAAAGAGAGAAAGAGGACGAGACCGTTTCACGCTAGAGTAGATTGCACACCACTCAGTTCCACCTGACTGCAGCAAGCACATTGTTTCTGTCTTCCAGGATTCATGCTGTTAGAAATACCTGAGGTCCAGTTTCCTCTGTGGTAGGTTATATTATTCATTCCACCGTTATATTTAAAAAAAACAGGTGGCAGCACGTTGGCGCGGTGGTTAGCACTGCTGCCGGAAGGCGCCGAGTTCTCAGTTTCGATCCCGCCTCCGGGTCACCGTCCCTGTGGAGTTTGCGCATTTTTCCCGTTTTTGCGTGGGTTTCCCCCCACAACCCAATGACGTGCACTGTAGGTGGATTGGCCGCGCTAAATTGCCCCTTAATTGGAAAAAATGAAATGGTTAATCGATGTTTATTTTTTAAGAATGGAGAACAGTTCATCCCAGGCCCCAGACATTCAAAGCACCAATGCATTAAAATTATCACTTTTACTGGATGTGAGAGTTGCTGGTTCGGACGGAATTTATTGTCCATCCCGAATTGCCCTGAAGAAGGTGAGCTGCTTTCTTGACTCGTTGCAGACCGTGATTTTTGGGTACACCCAGCGTGCTTTTAGGGAGGAAGCTAAATGATTTTCCCCCGTTACCGTGAAGGAACGTTTATATGGTTCCAAGTGGGAGCGGTGAGAGATTTGGAGGGAAATTCCAGTTGGTGATTTTCCGAAGTAGGGGCTTGTCGAGTTCTTCAAAATGACAGTAGTCGCAGTCTGGAAGGTGCTGTCTAAGGAATAATTGCCTCGGGAACTTTGTTGAGTTATTGCGGTGCATTTTGGGATGGCTGTGGCGGATGGATTGAATGCTTGTGGGAGGAGGAGCAATCACACGCACTGCTTGGTTCTGGATGCTTTCGAACACCCTGAGTGTTCTTGGAGATTTGGGGAACAGCGTTTCACGTGGAAAAAAACTGGATTAATCAATTCGCCTGCGTAAACTATCTTGTTCCGAAATGACAAAAAATGTATAATCGCTAATCGTTAATGCTCCTTTCCTCCATTTAGTTCGTGAGTAATTGACAAAGTGTGATCGGTCAGTTATTATACAGAGCTGGACTCGAACTTGGCTTTCCGCAGTGTGAGATCAGAAAGTAAACACGTGGCACAAGCCTCTTTTAAAAACATTTAATGCAACCTCTAAACAAAATACACCTACTTCTAATTATAAATGTGCTGCTGCTTTTATTTATGCAACACATGTTTTGGAAATGATAAAGACGCCAGACAGCACCCACGGTTAGACAGGTTCGAATTTACAACTAAGTTGATGCTATGAAGTAACCAGTGAGCTAAAGCTGACGCTGGCTTCAAGCCTGGACACATTGTACATGAAGGATTACCGTGCTCATTCTCGCCGTGGTGGGTAGCATTGAGGGAAACTCCAGTGTGGTGGTGCACATCATCTCACAGCCAGACGTGACCAAAAACTTAAAAGTGCCTGAAGTACCGACAGAGGACATTCATTCCGTTTAACCTCAGCGGCTCTTTAGATTAGCAGATCATTCAATCCCACTGGACCGACCTTTCCCCAGAGGCATGAAATTGATTGCTGTCGTTTCTCGCATTGAAATTTGAAAACCACTGTTGTATCTGCCTCCACCAACCTCAGAGGCTGTGCAGACTAGATAACTGAACTGTATCCCCGAACATTGAATTAATTGATGGAAAGATGGAACTAAAAAATCTTATCGCGCAGTTATAGTCATCTGCGAGTGCTGTGGCAACTGGAACTGATAGTAAATGACAACATAGTGAGACGACCCGGCCACTCACTCCTGCCCCAACATCCAGTTTTACAGTACGAAGTCTTACAACACCAGGTTAAAGTCCAATAGGTTTGTTTCGATGTCACTAGCTTTCGGAGCGCTTCTCCTTCCTCAGGCGAATGAAGAGGTATGTTCCAGAAACATATATATAGACAAATTCAAAGATGCCAAACAATGCTAGGAATGCGAGCATTAGCAGGCGATTTAATCTTTACAGATCCAGAGATGGGGTAACCCCAGGTTCAAGAGGTGTGAATTGTATCAAGCCAGGACAGTTGGTAGGATTTCGCAGGCCAGATGGTGGGGGATGAATGTAATGCGACACGAATGCCAGGTCCCGGTTGAGGCCGCACTCATGTGTGCGGAACTTGGCTATAAGTTTCTGCTCGGCAATTCTGCGTTGTCGCCCGTCCTGAAGGCCGCCTTGGAGAACGCTTACCCGGAGATCAGAGGCTGAATGCCCTTGACTGCTGAAGTGTTCCCCGACTGGAAGGGAACATTCCTGCCTGGTGATTGGTTCGCGATATCCGTTCATTCGTTGTCGCAGCGTCTGCATGGTCTCGCCAACGTACCACGCTTCGGGACATCCTTTCCTGCAGCGTATGAGGTAGACAACGTTGGCCAAGTCGCACAAGTATGTACCGCGTACCTGGTGGGTGGTGTTCTCACGTGTAATAGTGGTATCCATGTCGATGATCTGGCACGTCTTGCAGAGATTGCCATGGCAGTGTTGTGTGGTGTTGTGGTCACTGTTCTGAAGACTGGGTAGTTTGCTGCAAACAATGGTTTGTTTGAGGTTGCGAAGTTGTTTGAAGGCAAGTAGTGGGGGTGTGGGGATGACCTTGGCAAGATGTTCATCGTCATCAATGACGTGTTGAAGGCTGTGAAGAACATGACGTAGTTTCTCCGCTCCGAAAGCTAGCGACATCCAAACAAACCTGTTGGACTTTAACCTGGTGTTGTAAGACTTCGTACTGTAAGACTCACCCCAGTCCAACGCCGGCATCTCCACATCATAACATCCAGTTTGATCACAGCTGAGCTTCCGCCTCAATGTCATTTCCCGCCTGTTCCTCAGATCCTTTCAATCACTCAGGGACCATTATCCATGAGAATGATAGAGGCAGACACCGATAAGAAAATTTCAAAATCACTTGGACATAGAGATGGAGTGCTCGAACTGCAGCTTTACAGAGCTGGAAGATGGGATAGGGTCACAGAGTGCGAGAGGTTTACAGCATGGAAATAGGCCCTTCGGCCCAGCTTATTCATGCCGCCCATTCCTCTGCATTCTCCCCATAATCGCTGATCCCTTTAATAAGACAACATTGTACCCGCTTCTATTACTTCCTCTGACAACTGGGTCCAGACACTCAGCGCACTATTTGTGAAGACATTACTCTTTGGACCCTTTTGTGTGTCTCCTCTCTAACTTTAACCTATACCCACTTGTTTTACACTCCCCTATCTTTGGGAAAATAGTTGACGATGTACATTACCTCTGCTCTATTATCTTTATAGACCTCGAGAATTTCACCCCTTTGCCTCCTACACTCCAGGGAAAAATGTCCCAGCGTACCAAATGCACCTTATAACTCAAACTATCAATTTACGGTAGCATCCTTGTAAAACGTTTCTGCACTATTTTTAGTTAAATAATATCATCTCTATAATAGTGAGACCAGAACTGTACACAGTATTCCAAGTGTAGACTTACTTATGTCTTGTACAACTTCAGCAAGGCGTCCAAACTCCTATATTCAATGCTCTGACCATGTGTCTGTATAATAGTAATGATGGGCACAGACACAGTAATGATGCAGCAAATACTCTCCTTTCGTGTTATGTAGTGCCAATTATTCTTCATGTTTGCAATGGTTCCACAAAGTAACAAAGTAGCAAAATATGTCTTACTGAACAGAACATATGGAACAATACTCTGCTCAACTTATATCTTCCCCCGAAACCAAGAGATACAAAATAGAAACAGAACAAAGGAGAGTGTTAAAGAGAGAAAGGGGGAGAAAGTGTTTAAATCCATGATAGATTGCACACCACTCCGTTCCACCTTACTGCCACAACCACATTGTTTCTGTTTTCCTGGATTCATGCTGTTAGAAATACCTTAGATCCAGGTTCCTCTGAAGCAGAAGATATATGATGAGCTCTACCGTAATAATGGGAATCAGTTCATCCCATGTCCCAGAAATTCAAAGCAGCAATGCTATACAAAGTTCACTTTTACGGGATTTGCGAGTTTCTGGTTCGGGCAGCATTTAATTCCCATCCCGAATTGCCCTTCATTGGTGACGGTGAGCTGCCTTGTTGATCCGTTGCTGTCAGTGAGGTGTGGGGACACCCAACCTGCTTTTAGGGAGTTTTTGTCCTTCAAGATGATAGTGTTTGTGCGATTGGTAGTTGATGTCTAAGGAACCTTGGTGAGTTACTGCAGTGCATTTTGGGATGATAAACAGGGCTGCTACAGTGCGTTTGTGGTGCAGGGATTGAATGTTTCTGGAAGAGGGAGCAGTCAAGCGGGATACTTGGTCCAGGATGGTGTCGAACTACTTGAGTGCTTTTCGTGATATGTGGAATACTGTATCATGTACAAAACACAAAATAGATTATTACATTTGTCTGAGTAAATAATTGTTATAGGCCAGAGTTAAGAAACTCCAAACAATGTTATGAAGTCCAACTGACCGACAACCTTATGTTGAATTTGGCTCGGATGAACACAAGACCCTCCCATTCAGGTGTGATTCAACAGTCTTCCTCAACACTTTAATCAACACAAGCTTTATTCGAAGAACTTAGTTAACATATGTAAATAAACAAACACAGCAAGAATTATTATCAATCACAAACATACCCACACCATATAGCTACAATAATCTAAGTATAATACTTAATGACTTCCCCCTTAACTGTTCCAAATCCAAATCGAAATCCCATGAACGAAAAACCACATTTCAAGGCCGTGGCCCAGCACTCTGCATTCTGACCTGAATAAAACTGACTTTTGCTGAGAATTTAATTTCTTCTCACCAGCAGGTTTAAAACCATTCCGGAGAGAAAACTATATTTTTCTAATTTAGCAAAGCAGGTAACTATAATCAATGTTTTTTTTTAACCGAGTCAGATATTAACTTTTAAATAGACAAACAGACCAAAACACTACTTTTCTCTGTCTGAGTCCACAATAATCAAAATTGAAAGCGAAAGTAAAAACAACACACAGCCACAGCTCAGCTTCACCCACAAAATGACATCACTGAAGCCATGTGATGCGACAAAAAGCTTTTTTAAAGGCACACTCCCACGACATAATATTGTTTCTAAATTATAAAATCAGATAATCAATAAAGTAAATTTCGCTAATGCACTTTTCCTCCATTTAAGTTGTGAATAATTGATAAAGTGTGATAGAGAATATGGTGAACTGGTACACGACAATAATGTTTCCCTCAATGTCAACAAAACGAAGGAGGTTGTCATCGACTTCAGGAAGCGTAGTGGAGAACATGCCCCGGTCTACATCAATGGGAATTAAGTACAAAGGCTTCAATCGTTTAAGTGTCCAGATCACCAACAACCTGTCCTTGTCCCCTCATGCCGATATTATAGTTAAGAAAGCTCACAAAAGACTCTACTTTCTCAGAAGACTAAGGACATTTGGCATGTCAGCTACGACTCTCACCAACTTTTACAGATGCATAGAAAATGCATTCTTCCTGGTTGTATCACAGCTTGGTATGGATCCTGCTTTTCCCCAAGACCGCAGGAAGCTACAAAAGGTTGTGAATGTAGCCCAGTCCATCACGCAAACCAGCCTCCCATCCATTGACTCGATCTATAATTCCCGCTGCCTTAGAAAGGCAGCCAGCATAATTACGGACCCCACGCACCGCGGACATACCATCTTCCACCTTCTTCCTTCAGTAAAAATATACAAAGGTTTGAGGTGACGTACCAACCGGCTCAAGAACAGCTTCTTCCCTGCTGCCATCAGACTTTTAAATGGACCTCCCTTGTCTTAAGTTGATCTTTTCTCTACACCAGAGCTATAACTGTAACATTACATTCTGCAGTCGCTCCTTCCTTCCCTATGTGCGGTATGCCTTCTCTGTATAGCATGCAAGAAACAATTCTTTTCACTGTAGACTAATAATGTGAGAATAATAACTCAAATCAAATCAAAGAGCAGAGCTCGAATCGAACTTGCGTTTCCTCAGTAAGAACCAGAAAGTAAACACGTGGCACAAGCCGCATAAAAAAATTATTGTAGTGCAACCTCTAAAAAATACACCTACTTCTAATTTAGAACTCTGGGTCTGCTTTTTATCGGTGCAAAACACATGTTTTGGAAATATTAAAAACGCCAGGCAGCTCTCATGGTGAGACAGGTTTGAACTTACAATGACGTTGATGCTGTGATGTAGGCAGTGAGCTAAAGCTGACGCTGGCTTCATGTACGGATACAATGTATATAATACAGGCATTGTCAAAGTAGCGGTGGGGACACGCAGGTGGGTCGCGGGCGGGTGTCGGGAGGGTCACGGGGCCAGCCTGTGTGGCGTTCATCAGTGCTCATGAGGCCCGGAGTGTTGGGACCTGAACCTGGGGTCAAAGTGCGATCGCGGATGGCGGCGGCTGAAGGCGCGGTGATCACTGGTGATGAACAAGGTTATTATCTCGATCTTTTTGGCATCCCTGAACATTACTCAAGTGATCTGGAGAGAGTCTATATCCCTCATGGTCTCACCATGCACTGAACTGAACGTTTGGCAAGAGATATAATGAGAGCCATGGGAATTCACCACATCGTCGCCCAAAAAGGGTGGCTGAAAGTGTTTTGCTGACCATTAAAACTACATTAAAGCATTGAATCGATACAGTGACCAGTCAATCCCAATGACGGTTGACATCATCCGCTTGAAGAGTTACTGTAATGATCACTGAACAAGGGAGATATTCAGAGTTTACGAACTGAGGTCCGAATTCCACGCTTTCCTCCTCGAGAAATTGTCCTCTCTGCTGATTCGAATGCTTATGTAATTTGGAGGCTAACTATCATCTTTTCAATTCTAAATGAACTGAACCTCAAATAGCAAGAGAAGGATGGTGGTTGCTTTCGGCACTGTGAAGAAATCGCAGCTTTCCAAAACCCATTGAAAGTTTGGAATTGTGAGTGCAAAGCCAAAATCACTACATGTCCCCCACACTGCCCCGGGACATCAAAGAAAACAGCATTAGTAAGGAAAGTGGAGATGGACTGGATAGACTGACTCCAAATGAAGCTGACTGGACTTCTGCGCCTCAGTTTTGACAGCGCATTAAAAACACGGCACGAGTCAATCAAACTGTCAGCATTTTGGAGTAGCGTCTCCGAGGAGTATCCGGAGCTGGGCAAAACAAGCATTTTGTTGCTTTTGCCCTTCACAACGACCTCCGTGTCCGAGGTTGCATTTTCCGTCCTCACTAAGATGAAGACGACACAAAGGACCCGGCTAAATCCTGCATCCGATATGTACATAGCCCTCTCCCCCTGTGAACCTGCTTGGAGTGAGATTGTGAGGACCAGGCAGGCTCAGCTCTCGTATTAAAGGTAAGCAAAAATGTTGGGTCACGAATGACTGCCTTTCTGGGTCACGAAGGTCGGCCGGAGTGGGTCCCGAAGGTTGGTCGTTTGCTAAAAATGAGTCCCTGTATAAAAAGTTTGAAAAACAGTTAAGAATGCAAATGCAATGTTAGCATTCATGTCAACAGGGCTAGAATAAGACCAGGGGTGTACTTCTGAGGCTGTATAAGGCCCCATTTCGAGTCCTGTGAGCAGATTTGGGCATATCTAAGGAAGGATGTGCTGGCCTTGGAAACGGTCCAGAGGAGGATCATAAGAATAATCCCTGGAATGAAGAACTTGTCGGACGAGGAACGTTTGAGGACTCTGGGTCTGTACTCGTTGGAGTTTAGAAGGATGAAAGGTTATCTAATTGAAACGTACAAAATACTGCGAGGACTGGATAGAGTGGGCGTGGAGCGGATGTTTCCACTTGTAGGAAAAACTAGAACCAGAGGCCACCATCTCATATTGAAGGGTCGATCCTTTAAAACCGAGGTGAGGAGGATATTTTTCAGTCAGAGGGTGGTGTATCTGTGGAACTCTATGCCGCAGAAGGCTGTGGAGGCCAATTCACTGAGTGCCTTTAAGACATAAATAGATAGATTCTTGTTTAATAAGGTTATCAGGGTTATGGGGAGAAGGCAGGAGAATAGGGATGGGAAAAATATCAACCATGATTGAATGGCGGAGCAGATTCGATGGGAAGAGTGGCCTAACTGTGCTCCTATGTCTTATGGTCTTAAGGTTTCATTACCGTGATCATACTCACGTGGTGGGCAACATTGAGGGGAAACTCTATCTGTTGGTCCCTACCATCTCACAGTCAGGCTACACCAAACAACTTAAAGTGCGTGACGTAGGGACGGAGGACATTCATTCCGTTTGACCTCAGCGGCATTCTGGATTAGCAGATCATTCAATCTCATTCGACAGCCTTTCCCCAGAGGGATGCATTTGATTCTTGTCACTCCCATTCCCTTTTGAAACCACTGGTGTATCTGCCTCCACCGAAATCCCAGGCCGTGCAGACCAGATCAGAACCACTGGCTGTGGGAATCGGTTAGTAGTTTACCGTTCGGGATGCTGGGATACGCTGGGGCTGCGTTATTGGATATAAAAGGTGAAGATGTGAGATCCGTTCGACACATCTCAAATTACGTTAGGTCCGCATAATGTGGATCTAAATGAACTGTATCCATGAATATAGAATGAACTCTTGGATGTAACTTAGAAATCTTATCTTGCAGCCATATCCATCAGCAAGTAATGTGACAACTGGAACTGATAACCAATGACAACATGGGGAGACTGCACGGCCACTGACTCCTCTTCCACCATTCAACTTGATCATAGCTGAGCTTCTGCCTGAATGTAATTTCCTGCCTGTTCCTCAGATCATTGCATTCCCTTAAAAATCATTGTCCATAAAAATAATGGATGGAGACACCCAGAGCAACATTTCAAACGGATCTGAACAGACAGAGGGTGTGGTCGAATCTGCTGCATTCCAGAGATGGAAGGTGGGATAGAGTCATACAGGTTTGCAGCATAGAAACAGGCCCGTAGGTTCAACTTGCAAATGTCGCTCAATTTTTACCAGTACGCCTGTTCCAATTGCCCTCATTTCGCCCATATCCCGCTGTACTCATCTTACACATATAACCATCAAAACGCTTTTTAAAAAGCAACATTGTAACCGCCTCGATTACTGCCAATTACAGATCGTTCCAGACACTCAACGCCTTCAGTGTGAAAACATTGCCGTCTGTACACTTTTGTATCCCTCCCGTCTCACCTTTAACCTATTCCCTCTGGTTGTCGACTCCCTACCACTGGGAGAAAAGTGTTGTCTCTGTACCTTATCTATGCCCTTCATTATATTATAAACCTCTCTAAGTTCACCCCAAAACCTCCAAAGATCCTCGGGGAAAATGTCCCATTCGATCCACTCTGTCCTGAAAACTCAAACCATTAAGTACCGATATCACCCTTGTAAATATTTTCAGCACTTTTTCTGGTTTAATAATGTCGTTTCTATAAAAAACTATACACCGTATTCCAAGTGTGACCTTACTAATGTCGTTTAAAACTTCAACAAGACGTCCCAACTCCTGTATTCAATATCCTAACCATGTGTCTGTATCACAGTAATGATGGGCACAGACACAGTAATGATGGAGCAAATATCCTCCTTCAGTGTTGTGAAGTTCCAAGTACACTTCGTGTTTGCAGTGGTTCGAAAAAGCAACAAAGTCTCAGAATGTATCTGACTGGGAAAAAATGATGCAGAATATTCTGCTCAGGAGAACTGCAGCAAATCAAACCTTCACCCGATACCAAGAGAAAGAAAACAGACACAGAAACAGAACGAAGGAGAGTGTGAAACATAGAAAGGGGGAGATCGTTTGAAGCCAGGTTAGATTGCACCCCACACCCTTCCACTTTACTGCATCAAGCACATGGTTTCTGTGTACCAGGAGTCCTGTTATTAGACATTCCTTAGATCTAGGTTCCTCTGAAGCAGAAGTAACATGATGCACTCCACCGGAAGAATTGAGAACAGTTCATAATAATAATAGCAATCGCTTATTGTCACAAGTAGGAATCAATGAAGTTCCTGTGAAAAACGCCTAGTTGTCACATTCCGGCGCCTGTTCGAGGAGGCCGGTTCCGGAATTGAAGCCGCACCGCTGACGTTGTTCGGCATTAGAAGCCAGCTGATTAGCCCACTGTGCTAAACCAGCTCCCATGAATTGAAAGCATTAGAGAGATCACTGTTATGGGATTTACGAGTTGCTGGTTCGGGCAGTATTTAATTCCCATCTCTAGTTCTTCTCGAGAAGGTGGTGGTGAGCTGTCTTCTTGGACCGCTGCAATCCATGAGGTGCAGGTACACTTTTAGGGAGGGAGTTTCAGGAGTTTTTCCCGGTGGCGTGAAGGAACGATTCTATGATTCCAAGTGGGAGTTGTGAGTGTCTTGAGGGAAGACCTGCACCTACGGCCTTTTGTTGTCTTTCCAGAGGATAGTGGTTGTGGATTTGGAAGGTGCTGGCTCAGGAACGTTGATGAGTTACCGCAGTGCATTTTGGGATGGGGTGCAGCGCTGCCAATGTGCGTTCGCAGTTGAGGGATCCAATGTTACTGGAATGGGGAGCAATCAAGCGGAATGCTTGGTCCTGGATGGTCTAGAACGTCTTGAGTGTTCTTGCAGATATGGGGTACAGTGGGTCACGTGAAAAACACAAAATGCATTCATTAATTTGCTTGAGTAAACATCCTCTTCTTAAATTCAAAAAAAGATAATACATAAAGAAAGTATTCTTAACGCACATTTCCCCATTTAAGTGGTGAACAATTGACAAAGTGTGATAAGTAACTCCTCAGGGAATCTCCTTTATCCAAACAAAATTGCATTCGCCAAAGCTTTTACAATGCCTAATTGCATCTCTGGTCCTAGAATTTTTTTTGTCTTTCAACCTAAGATTTTTCTTTATCCATGACTGCAGCAGTCGCGCACATTCTGGACCACCGGCTTTAGGTTATTGGGCAGAGCTGGATTGGATTGCAATGGTTTATTGTCACGTGTCCCGGGGTATAGTGACCAGCATTGTTCTGCGTACAGTTCAGACAGATTATTCCGTAAAAGAAAAGAAAATACATAGGGTAAACATAAAATGCTCCATGTAAATAGATAGACACTAGCATCGGGTGAAGCATACAGGTGTAGTACTACGCAGTAGAGAAGCGTGCGAATAGATCAGACCAGCTCATAAGAGGTTCGTTTAGGAGTCTGGTAACAGCGGGAATGAAACTGTTTTTGAATCTGTTCGTGCATGTTCTCAGACTTCTGTATCTCCTGCCAGATGGAAGAGGTTGGAAGAGTGAGTAGACTTGGTGGTAGTGGTCTTTGATTATGCTGCCCGCTTTCCCAAGGCAGCGGTAGGTATAGACAGAGTCAATGGACTGGAGGCGGGTTCATGTGAAGGACTGGATTTGTTCACGACTGTCTTTAGTTTCTTACGGACTTAGGTCGAGTAGTTGCTATACCAGGCTGTGCTGCTGCCAGATAGGATGCTTTCTATGGTGCATCTGCTAAAATCGGTAGGAGTGAGTGTGAACATGCCGAATTTTCTTATTTTCCTGGGAAGTATAGGCGTTGTCGTGCTTTCTTGGTCATAGCGCCGACCAAGGGTGGACCAGGACATATGTTCTATATGTGCACACCTAATAATTTGAAGCTGTAAACCATCTCCACCACGGCTTCGTTGATGCAGAGAGGGGTGTATAAAAAACTTCACTTCCTGAAGTCAATGGCCAGCTCTTCAGTTTTGCTGACATTGAGAGTGCGATTATTGTTGTTAAACCACACCACTGGGTTCTCTATCTCCGTCCAGTATTCTGACTCATCGCTATTCGTGATCCTACCCACTACAGTTGAATGGTCAGCAATCTTGCCTGGCACTGTTTACACAGACTCGTTTTACAGCAAGGTGCGGTTTACATAAACACTGTTTACAGTAGGCACTTTTAGCATATATTATTTATAACAGTGTACGGTTTACAAAAATACTGTTTATTGTAGGGCACTGTTTACGTCGACTTTACAGCAGTGTGTGGATAACATACACACTGTTTACTGTAGTGCGCTGTTTGGATAGACTATGTTTACAACAAGGTACGGTTCACATAAACACTGTTTACTGCAGGTCCGGTTCAGATCGACTCTGCTTGCAGCAATGTCCGGTTGAAATATTGTTTACTGAAGGGCCCTGTTTAAATTGACTATGTTTACTTTCGGCACTGTTTACATAGACTGTTTGCAAAAGTGTACGGTTTACATTAACACGGTTTACAGCAGGGTACTGCTTAGGTAGACTCTGTTTCCAGTGTATACATTTTATATAAACATTGTTTACTGTACTGCTATATTTACATAGACTCTGTTTACAGTAGTGTACGGTTTACATAAACAATGTTTACTGCAGGCCACTGTTTTCAAAGACTATTTACAGCAGTGTACGGTTTCCATAAAGACTGTTAACAACCCGGCACTGTTTACATAGCCTGTTTACACCTGTGCACAGTTTCCAATAAGACTGTTTACTGTACGGCACTGTAGCCTCCGTTTACAAAAATGTCCGGTTTAAGTATGCTGTTTACTGCAGGACACTGTTTAAGTAGACTATGTTAACTGCGGGGCACACGTCAAAGATTGTTTGCAGTAGAGTACAGTTGACAGAAACATTGGTTACAGTAGCGCACTGTTACGATTACGGTTTAGTGTAGGGCACTGTTTACATAGTCACTGTTTACAGGAAGCGTACGATTTACAGAAACACTGTTTATTGTAGGGCATTGTTTACATAGACAAGGTAAACAAAGCAAGGTCACAGTGATCATGGGGGACTTCAATATGCAGGTGGACTGGGTAAATAATGCTGCCAGTGGGCCCAAGGAAAGGGAATTCATTGAATAGTTTTGCACTGAGTGCTGAAGGTTTTGCACTGAGTGCTGAAGGTTTTGCACTGAGTGCTGAATTTGGTGCTTTTTGAGTGCGATAGTGAGAGTTTGGTGACCGAGGGAGTATAAGGCTTCATTTTTATCTAAAGTTTAGTCTTTTTTTTATTTAGTTAATTAACTTAAAAGTTGCTGTTTGGTTTAGAAGAAGGTGAATTTTCAATCAGCTTTAAACAGGCTTCTACTTCTAGGCACTTGCAGCTGGAGCTTGTTAATTAGTTAATTGGATTAGGCCAGTTTTTCAGAGGCTAGATTCACAGTATAAAAGTGATCACCGACAGTGCAGACTTTGTTTGCACTGAGTGCTGAATTTGGTGCTTTTTGAGTGCGATAGTGAGAGTTTGGTGACCGAGGGAGTGCTGAATTTGGTGCTTTTTGAATGCGATAGTGAGAGTTTGGTGACCGAGGGAGTGCTGAATTTGGTGCTTTTTGAGTGCGATAGTGAGAGTTTGGTGACCGAGGGAGTTAGGTGAGGAGGGAGTAAGGTGCTCCTTTCATTTTGTTTCCGACATTTCCGCAAAGAGTGCGAAGAGAGCCAGGAGTTTACAGGAAGTGTAGCTGACTGGGAGCAGAGTCGGAGGGCGGAGATCTAGTTAGTCCACACAGCAGCTATATTCTGTAAGGTAAGAGGGGATGGAGGCGAGGCCAGTTACATGCTCCTCCTGTAGGATGTGGGTGGTGAGGGATACCACCGGTGTCCCCACTGACTATACCTGCGGGAAGTGCACCCAACTTCAGCTCCTCAAAGACCGTGTTAGGGAACTGGAGCTGAAGCTGGATGAACTTCTGATCATCCGGGAGGCAGAGGGGGTGATTGAGAAGAGTTACAGGGAGGTAACCACACCCAAGGTACAGGGCAAGAATAGCTGGGTTACAGTCAGGGGGAAAAAAACAAACAGGCAGACAGTGCAGGGATCCCTCGTGGCCGTTCCCCTTCAAAACAAGTATACCGTTTTGGATGCTGTTGGGGGGGATGACCTACCGGGGGAAGGCCCTAGCGGCCAGGTCTCTCGCACTGAGTCTGGATCTGGGGCTCAGAAGGGAAGGGAGGAGAATAGAAAAGCAATAGTGTTAGGAGATTCAATGATTAGGGGGATAGATAGGAGATTATGTGGTCGCGAGCGAGACTCCCGGAAGGTATGTTGCCTCCCGGGTGCCAGGGCCAAAGATCTCTCGGATCGTGTCTTCAGGATCCTTAAGGGGGAGGGGGAGCAGCCAGAAGTCGTGGTGCACATTGGTACCAACGACATAGGTAGGAAAAGGGGTGTGGAGGTAATAAACAAGTTTAGGGAGTTAGGCTGGAAGTTGAAAGCCAGGACAGACAGAGTTGTCATCACTGGTTTGTTGCCAGTGCCACGTGATAGCGAGGCTAGGAATAGGGAGAGAGTGCAGTTGAACACGTGGCTGCAGGAATGGTGTAGGAGGGAGGGCTTCAGGTATTTGGATAATTGGAGCGCATTCTGGGGAAGGTGGGACCTGTACAAGCAGGACGGGTTGCATCTGAACCAGAGGGGCACCAATATCCTGGGAGGGAGGTTTGCTAGTACTCTTCGGGAGGGTTTAAACTAATTTAGCAGGGGAATGGGAACCGGATTTACAGTCCAGCAACTAAGGTAGCCGATATTCAGGACGCCAAAGCTTGTAATGAGGCAGTGGGGAAGGGAACACTGACAAAGGAGAGTATTTGCAGGCACGGAGATGGGTTGAAGTGTGTATACTTCAACGCAAGAAGCATCAGGAATAAGGTGGGTGAACTTAAGGCATGGATCGGTACTTGGGACTACGATGTGGTGGCCATCACGGAAACTTGGATAGAAGAGGGGCAGAAATGGTTGTTGGAGGTCCCTGGTTATAGATGTTTCAATAAGATTAGGGAGGGTGGTAAAAGAGGTGGGGGGTGGCATTATTAATTAGAGATAGTATAACAGCTGCAGAAAGGCAGTTTGAGGAGTATCACCCTATTGAGGTAGTACGGGTTGAAGTCAGAAATAGGAAAGGAGCAGTCACCTTGTTAGGAGTTTTCTATAGGCCCCCCAATAGTAGCAGAGATGTGGAGGAACAGATTGGGAAACAGATTTTGGAAAGGTGCAGAAGTCATAGGGTAGTAGTCATGGGCGACTTTAACTTCCCAAATATTGAGTGGAAACTCTTTAGATCAAATAGTTTGGATGGGGTGGTGTTTGTGCAGTGTGTCCAGGAAGCTTTTCTAACACAGTATGTAGATTGTCCAACCAGAGGAGGGGCAATATTGGATTTAGTACTGGGTAATGAACCAGGGCAAGTGATAGATTTGTTAATGGGGGAGCATTTTGGAGATAGTGACCACAATTCTGTGACTTTCACTTTAGTAATGGAGAGGGATAGGTACGTGCAACAGGGCAAGGTTTACAATTGGGGGAAGGGTAAATACGATGTTGTCAGACAAGAATTGAAGTGCATAAGTTGGGAACATAGGCTGGCAGGGAAGGACACAAGTGAAATGTGGAACTTGTTCAAGGAACAGGTGCTACGTGTCTTTGATATGTATGTCCCTGTCAGGCAGGGAAGAGATGGTCGAGTGAGGGAACCATGGTTGACAAGAGAGGTTGAATGTCTTGTTAAGAGGAAAAAGGTGACTTATGTAAGGCTGAGGAAACAAGGTTCAGACAGGGCATTGGAGGGATACAAGATAGCCAGGAGGGAACTGAAGAAAGGGATTAGGAGAGCTAAGAGAGGGCATGAACAATCTTTGGCTGGTAGGATCAAGGAAAACCCCAAGGCCTTTTACACATATGTGAGAAATATGAGAATGACTAGAGCGAGGGTAGGTCCGATCAAGGACAGTAGCGGGAGATTGTGTATTGAGTCTGAAGAGATAGGAGAGGTCTTGAATGAGTACTTTTCTTCTGTATTTACAAATGAGAGGGGCGATATTGTTGGAGAGGACAGTGTGAAACAGATTGGTAAGCTCGAGGAAATACTTGTTAGGAAGAAAGATGTGTTGGGCATTTTGAAAAACTTGAGGATAGACAAGTCCCCCGGGCCTGACGGGATATATCCAAGGATTCTATGGGAAGCAAGAGATGAAATTGCAGAGCCGTTGGCAATTATCTTTTCGTCCTCACTGTCAACAGGGGTGGTACCAGGGGATTGGAGAGTGGCGAATGTCGTGCCCCTGTTCAAAAAAGGAACTAGGGATAACCCTGGGAATTACAGGCCAGTTAGTCTTACTTCGGTGGTAGGCAAAGTAATGGGAAGGGTACTGACGGATAGGATTTCTGAGCATCTGGAAAGACACTGCTTGATTAGGGATAGTCAGCACGGATTTGTGAGGGGTAGGTCTTGCCTTACAAATCTTATTGAATTCTTTGAGGAGGTGACCAAGCATGTGGATGAAGGTAAAGCAGTGGTGTAGTGTACATGGATTTTAGTAAGGCATTTGATAAAGTTCCCCATGGTAGGCTTCTGCACAAAGTAAGGAGGCATGGGATAGTGGGAAATTTGGCCAGTTGGATAACGAACTGGCTAACCGATAGAAGTCAGAGAGTGGTGGTGGATGGCAAATATTCAGCCTGGATCCCAGTTACCAGTGGTGTACCGCAGGGTCCTCTGCTGTTTGTGATTTTCATTAATGACTTGGATGAGGGAGTTGAAGGGTGGGTCAGTAAATTTGCAGACGATACGAAGATTGGTGGAGTTGTGGATAGTAAGGAGGGCTGTTGTCGGCTGCAAAGAGACATAGATAGGATGCAGAGCTGGGCTGAGAAGTGGCAGATGGAGTTTAACCCTGAAAAGTGTGAGGTTGTCCATTTTGGAAGGACACATATGAATGCGGAATACATGGTTAACGGTAGAGTTCTTGGCATTGTGGAGGAGCAGAGAGACCTTGGGGTCTATGTTCATACATCTTTGAAAGTTGCCACTCAAGTGGATATAGCTGTGAAGAAGGCCTATGGTGTGCTCGCGTTCATTAACAGAGGGATTGAATTTAAGAGCCATGAGGTAATGATGCGGCTGTACAAAACTTTGGTAAGGCCACATTTGGAGTACTGTGTACAGTTCTGGTCGCCTCATTTTAGGAAGGATGTGGAAGCTCTGGAAAAGGTGCAAAGAAGATTTACCAGGATGTTGCCTGGAATGGAGAGTAGGTCTTACGAGGAAGGGTTGAGGGTGCTAGGCCTTTTCTCATTAGAGCGGAGAAGGATGAGGGGCGACTTGATAGAGGTTTATAAGATGATCAGGGGAATAGATAGAGTAGACAGTCAGAGACTTTTTCCCCAGGTGGAACACACCATTACAAGGGGACATAATTTAAGGTGAAAGGGGGAAGATATAGGAGGGATATCAGAGGTAGGTTCTTTACCCAGAGAGTAGTGGGGGCATGGAATGCACTGCCTGTGGAAGTAGTTGAGTCGGAAACATTAGGGACCTTCAAGCAGCTGTTGGATAGGTACATGGATTAAGGGAAAATGATATAGTGTAGATTTATTTGTTCTTAAGGGCAGCACGGTTACATTGTGGATAGCACAATTGCTTCACAGATCCATGGTCCCAGGTTCGATTCCAGCTTGGGTCATTGTCTGTGCGGAGTCTGCACGTCCTCCCCGTGTCTGCATGGGTTTCCTCCGGGTGCTCCGGTTTCCTCCCACAGTCCAAAGATGTGCGGGTTAGGTGAATTGGCCAATGATAAATTGCCCTTAATGTCCAAATTGCCCTTGGTGTTGGGTGGAGGTGTTGAGTTTGGGTAGGGTGCTCTTTCCAAGAGCTGGTGCAGACTCAAAGGGCCGAATGGCCTCCTTCTGCACTGTAAATTTAATGATAATCTATGATTAATCTAGGACAAAGGTTCGGCACAACATCGTGGGCCGAAGGGCCTGTTCTGTGCTGTATTTTCTATGTTCTATGTTCTATGACTGTTTACAGGAGGGCTTTATGGAACAGCTTGTTATGGAGCCCACGAGGGGACAGGCCATTCTGGACTTCGTGTTCTTTCATGAGCCAGGCTTGATTAAAGATCTTAAAGTAAGGGAACACTCAGAAGGCAGTGATCATAATATGGTAGAATTCAATCTCCAATTTGAAAGAAAGAAGGTAGAATCATATATAAAGGTGTTGCAGTTAAATCAAGGTAACTACAGGGGCATGAGGGAGGAACTGACGAAAATCGACTGGGAGCAGAGCCGAGTGGGAAAGACAGTAGAACAGCAATGGCAGGAGTTTCTGGGAGTAATTGAGGACACAGTACAGAGGTTTATCCCAAAGAAAAGAAAGGTTATCAGAGGGGGGATTAGGCAGCCATGGCTGACAAAGGAAGTTAGGGAATGCATCAAAGCAAAAGAGAAAGCCTATAATGTGGCAAAGACTAGTGGGAAGTCAGAAGATTGGAAAGGCTACAAAAACAAACAGAGGATAACAAAGAGAGAAATAAGGAAAGAGAGGATCAATTATGAAGGTAGGCTAGCCAGTAACATTAGGAATGATAATAAAAGTTTCTTTCAATACATTGAAAACAAACGGGAGGCAAATGTAGACATTGGGCCGCTCCAAAATGGCGCTGGTAATCTAGTGATGGGAGGCAAGGAAATAGCTGAGGAACTGAATAAGTACTTTGCGTCAGTCTTCACAGTAGAAGACATGACTAATATCCCAACAATTCAGGAGAGTCAGGGGGAAGAGTTGAATATGGTAGCCATCACAGAGGAGAAAGTGCTAGAGAAACTAAGAGGTCTAAAAATGTATAAATCTCCGGGCCCAGATGGGCTACATCCTAGATTTCGAAAGGAGATAGCTGAAGAAATAGTGGAGGCGTTAGTTATGATCTATCAAAAGTCACTGGAGTCAGGGAAAGTCCCAGAGGATTGGAAAATAGCTGTTGTAACCCCCCTGTTCAAGAAGGGAACAAGGAAAAAGATGCAAAATTATAGGCCAATTAGCCTAACCTCTATTGTTGGCAAGGTTCTGGAAACCATTATTAAGGATGAAATTTCTCAATTCTTGGAAGTGCAGGGTCGGATTATGACAAGTCAGCATGGATTTCGTCAGGGGAGGTCGTGCCTGAGTAGCATATCATTGTTTACAATGGTCCCTGGGTAGTATATCATTATTTACAACGGTCATAGGGTGGAATTTCATTATTTACAGTGGTTCCTGTGTAGTCTGTAGTAGCAGGGTCGGATTAGGACAAGTCAGCATGGATTAAGTAAGGGGAGGTCGTGCCTGACAAACCTGATAGAGTTCTTTAAAGAGATAACAAATAGGTTAGACAAAGGAGAGCCAATGGATGTTTTCTATCTTGACCTCCAAAAGGCCTTTGATAAGGTGCCTCACGGGACACTGCTGAGTAAAATAAGGGCCCATGGTATTCGAGGCAAGGTACTAACGTGTATTGACGATTGGCTGTCAGGCAGAAGGGAGAGAGTTGGGATAAAAGGTTGTTTTTCGGAATGGCAACAGGTGACGAGTGGGGTCCCGCAGGGTTCAGTGTTGTGGTCACAGCTGTTCTCTTTATATATTAACGATCTAGATGACAGGACTGGGGGCATTCTGGGTAAGTTTGCCGATGATACAAAGATAGGTGGAGGAGCATGTAGTATGGAGGAGGTGGGGAGGCTGCAGAACGATTCAGACAGTTTCGGAGAGTGGTCCAAGAAATGGTTGATAAAATTCAACGTGGGCAAGTGCGAGGTCTTGCACTTTGGAAAAAGGAATAGAGGCATGGACTATTTTCTAAACGGTGACAAAATTCATAATGCTGAAGGGACGTGGGAGTCCTAGTCCAGGATTCTCTATAGGTAAACTTGCAGGATGAGTCAGTAATTAAGAAAGCAAATGCAATGTTGTCATTTATCTCAAGAGGCTTGAAATATAAAAGTAGGGATGTACTTCTGAAGCTTTATAAAGCATTAGTTAGGCCCCATTTAGAATACTGTGAGCAATTTTGGGCCCCACACCTTAGGAAGAACATATTGGCACTGGAGCGGGCCCAGCGGAGATTCACACGGATGATCCCAGGAATAGTAGGCCGAACATACGATGAACGTCTGAGGATCTTGGGATTATATTCATTGGAGTTTAGGAGGTTGAGGGGAGATCTAATAGAAACTTACAAGAGAATGAATGGCTGAGATAGGGTGGTCGTAGGGAAGTTGTTTCCATTACCAGAGGACACTTGGACCCGGGGGCACAGCCTTAGAATAAAAGGGAGTCACTTTAGAACAGAGATGAGAAGACATTTCTTCAGCCAGAGAGTGGTGGATCTGTGGAATTCATTGCCACAGAGGGCGGTGGAGGACGGGACGTTGAGTGTCTTTAAGACAGAAGTTGATAAATTCCTGATTTCTCGAGGAATTAAGGGCTATGGACAGAGAGCGGGTAAATGGATTTGAAATCAGCCATGATTGAACTCGATGGGCCGAATGGCCTTACTTGCTCTCCTATGTCTTATGGTCTTATGGTCTTATGGACTCTGGTTACAGCTGTGTATGGTGTACTTTCACTCTGTTTACTGTCGGGCACTGTTTACATAGACTCTGTTACAGCAGTGTGTGGTGTACTTTCACTCTGTTTACTCTCGGACACTGTTTACATAGACTCTGTTACAGCAGTGTGTGGTGTACTTTCACTCAATTTACTGTGGGGCACTGTTTACATAGACTCTGTTTACAGCAGTGTGTGGTGTACTTTCACTCTGTTTACTGTAGGGCACTGTTTGCGTAGACCCTGTTGAGAGCAGTTATGATTTACATAAACACTGTTTACTGTAGCGCACTGTTTGCATAGACTCCGGTTACAGCAGCGCACGGTGGATCTAAACAATGTTTTCAACAGTGTAGGGTGTCCATAAACACTGCTGACTGTGTTGCACTGTTTACAGAGACTCTCATTACAGCAGGGTACGGTTTTCAAAAACTGTTTACAGTAGAGCACTCTTCACATAGACTCTGTTTTCCTGCAGAGTACGGTTTATGTTTGCATTGTTTACTGTAGGGCGTTGTTTACAGAGTCACTGTTTGCAGTTTCGTCCGGTTTACATGGACACTGTTTACTGTAGGGCAGTGTTTACATGGACTTTGTTTACAGCAGTTTACGATTTAATAAACACTGTTTAATTTAAGGCACTGTTCACAGAGAGTTTTTTTACAACAGTGCACGGTTCACATACACACTGTTTATTGTAGGGCACTGATTACATTCACTCTGTTTACAGCAGTGTACATTTTATATAAACACTGTTTACTGTACGACACTGTTTAATGGACTCTGTTTACAGCAGTGTACGGTTTACATATAAACTATTTACTGAAGGGGACTGTTACATAGACTCTGTTTACAGCAGGCAACGGCTTATATTATTACTTTGCTGCAGGTAACTGTTTTCATGGACTCTGATTAAGGCACCGCATGGTCAACTTTCACTCTGTTTATTGAAGACCATGTTTACATAGACCATGCTTACCGTATCGTACGGTTTACGCAAACACTATTTACTTTTGGCCACTGTTTACATAGACTCATTTTACAGAAGTGTATGGTGTACTTTCACTCTGTTTACTGTATGGCACTGTTTACATAGACTCTGTTTACAGCAGTGTATGATGTACTTTCACTCTGTTTACTGTGGGGCACTGTTTACATAGACTCATTTACAGCAGTGTATGGTTTACTTTCACTCTGTTTACAGGGGGATGCACTGTTACATAGTCTCTGTTACAGCAGTGTGTGGTGTACTTTCTCCCTGTTTGCTGTAGGGCACTGTTTACATAGAGTCTGTTTACTGTAGTGTATGGTGTACTTTCACCCTGTTTGCTGTAGGGCACTGTTTACAGAGTCTGTTACTGCAGTGTATGGTGTACTTTCACTCTGTTTGCTGGAGAGCACTGTTTACATAGACTCTGTTACAGTAGTGTACGGTCTACTTTCACTCTGATTACTGTGGGGCACTGTTTACATAGACTCTGTTTACAGTAGTGTATGGTGTACTTTCACTCTGTTTACTGTGCGGCACTGTTTACATAGACTCTGTTTACAGCAGTGTATGGGTTACTTTCACTCTGTTTACTGTAGTGCACTGATTACATAGCCTCTGTTACATCGGCGTGTGGTGAACTTTAATTCTGATTTACTGTAGGGCACTGTTTACATAGACTCAGTTTACAGCAGTGTACGGTGTACTTTCACTCTGCTTACTAAAGTGCACTGTTTACATAGACTATTACAGCAGTGTATGGTGTACTTTCACTCTGTTTACTGGAGTTCACTGTTTACATAGACTCTGTTACAGCAGTGTACGGTGTACTTACACTCTGTTTACTGTGGGACACAGTTTCCATAGACTCTGTTTACAATAGTGTATGGTGTACTTTCACTCTGTTTACCGTGGGGCACTGTTTACATAGACTCTGTTACAGCAGTGCATGGTGTACTTTTACTCTGTTTACTATAGGGCACTGTTTACATAGACTCTGTTTACAGCAGTGGACGGTGTACTTTCACTCTGTTTACTGTGGGGCACTGTTTACATAGATTCAGTTTATAGCAGTGTATGGTGTACTTTCACTCTGCTTACTATAGTGCACTGTTACATAGACTCTGTTACAGCAGTGTATGGTGTACTTTCACTATGTTTACTATGGGGCACTGTTTGCATAGACTCTGTTACAGCAGTGTATGGTGTACTTTCACTCTGTTTACTGTCGGGCACTGTTTTCATAGACTCTGTTACAGAAGCTTATGGTGTACTTTCACTCTGGTTACTGTAGAGCACTGTTTACATAGACTCTGTAACAGCAGTATACGGTGTACTTTCATTCTGTTTACTGTGGGGCAATGTTTACATAGACTCTGTTTACAGTCGTGTTTGGTGAACTCTCACTCTGTTTATTGTGGGGCATTGTTTACATACACTCTGTTACAGCAGTGCACGGTGTACTTTCACTCTGTTTACTGTAGTGCACTGATTACATACACTCTGTTACAGCAGTGTACGGTGTACTTTCACTCTGTTTACTGTGCGGCACTGTTTACATAGACTCTGTTTGCAGCAGTGCATGGTGTACTTTCACTCTGTTTACTGTAGTGCACTGATTACATAGCCTCTGTTGCATCGGTGTGTGGTGAACTTTCATTCTGTTTACTGTGGGGCACTGTTTACATAGACTCAGTTTACAGTCGTGTTTGGTGTACTTTCACTCTGTTTATTGTGGGGCACTGTTTACATAGACTCTGTTACAGCAGTGCACGGTGTACTTTCACTCTGTTTACTGCAGTGCACTGATTACATAGACTCTGTTACAGCAGTGTATGGTGTACTTTCACTCTGTTTACTGTGGGGCACTGTTTACATAGATTAAGTTGACAGCAGTGTGCGGTGCACTTTCACTCTGTTTACTCTTGGGCACTGTTTACAAAGACTCTGTTTACAGCAGTGTATGGTGTAATTTCACTCTGTTTAATGTGGGACACTGTTTACAGAGACTCAGTTTACAGCAGTGTATGGTGTACATTCACTCTGTTTATTGTGGGGCACTGTTTTCATAGACTCTGTTACAGCAGCGTATGTTGTACTTTCACTCTGGTTACTGTAGAGCACTGTTTACATAGACTCTGTAACAGCAGTGCACGGTGTACTTTCACTCTGTTCACTGTGGGGCACTGTTTACATAGACTCTGTTTACAGTCGTGTTTGGTGTACTTTCACTCTGTTTATTGTGGGGCACTGTTTACATAGACTCTGTTACAGCAGTGCACGGTGTACTTTCACTCTGTTTACTGTAGTGCACTGATTACATAGACTCTGTTACAGCAGTGTACGGTGTACTTTCACTCTGTTTACTGTAGTGCACTGATTACATAGCCTCTGTTACATCGGTGTGTGGTGAACTTTCATTCTGTTTACTGTAGGGCACTGTTTACATAGACTCTGTTTACAGAAGTGTATGGTGTACTTTCACTCTGTTTACTGTGTGGCACCGTTTACATAAACTCTGCTACAGCAGTGTATGGTGTACTTTCACTCTGTTTACTGTGGGACACTGTTTACAGGGACTCAGTTTACAGCAGTGTATGGTGTACATTCACTCTGTTTATTGTGGGGCACTGTTTTCATCGACTCTGTTACAGCAGCGTATGGTGTACTTTCACTCTCGTTACTGTAGAGCACTGTTTACATAGACTCTGTTACAGCAGTGTACGGTGTACTTTCACTCTGTTTACTGTGCGGCACTATTTACATAGACTCTGTTACAGCAATGTACGGTGTACTTACACTCTGTTTACTGTGGGGCACTGTTTACATAGTCTCTGTTTACAGTTGTGTCTGGTGTACGTTCACTCTGTTTACTATGGGACACTGTTTACATATACTCTGTTTACAGCAGTGTATGGGTTACTTTCACACAGTTCACTGTGGGGCACTGTTTACATAGACTCTGTTGACAGTAGTGTATGGTGTACTTTCACTCTATTTACTGTGGGGCACTGTTTACATAGACTCTGTTTACAGCAGTGTATGGGTTACTTTGACTCTGTTTACTGTAGTGCACTGATTACATAGCCTCTGTTACATCGGTGTGTGGTGAACTTTCATTCTGTTTTACTGTAGGGCACTGTTTACATAGACTGTTTACAGAAGTGTATGGTGTACTTTCACTCTGTTTATTGTGTGGCACTGTTTACATAAACTCTGCTACAGCAGTGTATGGCGTACTTTCACTCTGTTTACTGTGGGGCACTGTTTACATAGACTCAGTTTACAGCAGTGTACGGTGTACTTTCACTCTGCTTACTAAAGTGCACTGTTTACAGATACTATTACAGCAGTGTATGGTGTACTTTCTCTCTGTTTACTGGAGTTCACTGTTTACATAGACTCTGTTACAGCAGTGTACGGTGTACTTACACTCTGTTTACTGTGGGACACTGTTTACATAGACTCTGTTCACAGCAGTGTATGGGTTACTTTCACTCAGTTCACTGTGGGGCACTGTTTACATAGACTGTTTACAATAGTGTACTGTGTACTTTCACTCTGTTTACTGTGGGGCACTGTTTACATAGACTCTGTTACAGCTGTGTATGGTGTACTTACAATCTGCTTACTGTAGGGCACAGTTTACATAGACTCTGTTACAGCAGTGTATGGTGTACTTTCACTCTGCTTACTGTAGGGCACTGTCTACATAGACTCTATTCCAGCAGGGAATGGTGTACTTTCACTCTGTTTACTGTAGGGCACTATTTACATAAACTCTGTGTACAGCAGTGTATGGTGTACTTTCACTCTGTTTACCGTGGGGCACTGTTTACATAGACTCTGTTACAGCAGTGCATGGTGTACTTTTACTCTGTTTACTATAGGGCACTGTTTACATAGACTCTGTTTACAGCAGTGGACGGTGTACTTTCACTCTGTTTACTGTGGGGCACTGTTTACATAGATTCAGTTTATAGCAGTGTATGGTGTACTTTCACTCTGCTTACTATAGTGCACTGTTACATAGACTCTGTTACAGCAGTGTATGGTGTACTTTCACGATGTTTACTATGGGGCACTGTTTGCATAGACTCTGTTACAGCAGTGTATGGTGTACTTTCACTCTGTTTACTGTCGGGCACTGTTTTCATAGACTCTGTTACAGAAGCTTATGGTGTACTTTCACTCTGGTTACTGTAGAGCACTGTTTACATAGATTCTGTAACAGCAGTATACGGTGTACTTTCATTCTGTTTACTGTGGGGCAATGTTTACATAGACTCTGTTTACAGTCGTGTTTGGTGAACTCTCACTCTGTTTACTGTATGGCACTGTTTACATAGACTCTGTTACAGCAGTGTACGGTGTACTTTCACCCTGTTTACTGTAGGGCACTGTTTACATAGACTCTGTTTGCAGCAGTGCATGGTGTACTTTCACTCTGTTTACTGTAGTGCACTGTTTACATAGACTCAGTTTACAGTCGTGTTTGGTGTACTTTCACTCTGTTTATTGTGGGGCACTGTTTACATAGATTAAGTTTACAGCAGTGTATGGTGTACTTTCACTCTGTTTACTCTTGGGCACTGTTGACAAAGACTCTGTTTACAGCAGTGTATTGTGTACTTTCACTCTGTTTAATGTGGGACACTGTTTACAGAGACTCAGTTTACAGCAGTGTATGGTGTACATTCACTCTGTTTATTGTGGGGCACTGTTTTCATAGACTCTGTTACAGCAGCGTATGGTGTACTTTCACTCTCGTTACTGTAGAGCACTGTTTACATAGACTCTGTTACAGCAGTGTACGGTGTACTTTCACTCTGTTTACTGTGCGGCACTATTTACATAGACTCTGTTACAGCAGTGTACGGTGTACTTACACTCTGTTTACTGTGGGGCACTGTTTACGTAGTCTCTGTTTACAGTAGTGTCTGGTGTACGTTCACTCTGTTTATTATGGGACACTGTTTACATATACTCTGTTTACAGCAGTGTATGGGTTACTTTCACACAGTTCACTGTGGGGCACTGTTTACATAGACTCTGTTGACAGTAGTGTATGGTGTACTTTCACTCTATTTACTGTGGGGCACTGTTTACATAGACTCTGTTTACAGCAGTGTATGGGTTACTTTGACTCTGTTTACTGTAGTGCACTGATTACATAGCCTCTGTTACATCGGTGTGTGGTGAACTTTCATTCTGTTTTACTGTAGGGCACTGTTTACATAGACTGCTTACAGAAGTGTATGGTGTACTTTCACTCTGTTTACTGTGTGGCACTGTTTACATAAACTCTGCTACAGCAGTGTATGGCGTACTTTCACTGTTTACTGTGGGGCACTGTTTACATAGACTCAGTTTACAGCAGTGTACGGTGTACTTTCACTCTGCTTACTCAAGTGCACTGTTTACAGAGACTATTACAGCAGTGTATGGTGTACTTTCTCTCTGTTTACTGGAGTTCACTGTTTACATAGACTCTGTTACAGCAGTGTACGGTGTACTTACACTCTGTTTACTGTGGGACACTGTTTACATAGACTCTGTTTACAGCAGTGTATGGGTTACTTTCACTCAGTTCACTGTGGGCCACTGTTTACATAGACGCTGTTTACAATAGTGTATGGTGTACTTTCACTCTGTTTACTGTGGGGCACTGTTTACATCGACTCTGTTACAGCTGTGTATGGTGTACTTACACTCTGCTTACTGTAGGGCACTGTTTACATTGACTCTGTTACAGCAGTGTATGGTGTACTTTCACTCTGCTTACTGTAGGGCACTGTCTACATAGAATCTATTACAGCAGGGAATGGTGTACTTTCACTATGTTTACTGTAGGGCACTGTTTACATAAACTCTGTTTACAGCAGTGTATTGTGTACTTTCACTTTGTTTACTGTAGTGTACAGTTCACATAGACTTTGTTACAGCAGTGTATGGTGTACTTTTACTCTGTTTACTATAGGGCACTGTTTACATAGACTCTGTTTACAGCAGTGTACGGTGTACTTTCACTCTGTTTACTGTGGGGCACTGTTTACATAGATTCAGTTTATAGCAGTGTATGGTGTACTTTCTCTCTGCTTACTATAGTGCACTGTTACATAGACTCTGTTACAGCAGTGTATGGTGTACTTTCACTATGTTTACTATGGGGCACTGTTTGCATAGACTCTGTTACAGCAGTGTATGGTGTACTTTCACTCTGTTTACTGTAGGGCACTGTTTTCATAGACTCTGTTACAGAAGCGTATGGTGTACTTTCACTCTGGTTACTGCAGAGCACTGTTTACATAGACTCTGTAACAGCAGTATACGGTGTACTTTCATTCTGTTTACTGTGGGGCACTGTTTACATAGACTCTGTTTACAGTCGTGTTTGGTGAACTCTCACTCTGTTTATTGTGGGGCATTGTTTACATACACTCTGTTGCAGCAGTGCACGGTGTACTTTCACTCTGTTTACTGTAGTGCACTGATTACATAGACTCTGTTACAGCAGTGTACGGTGTACTTTCACTCTGTTTACTGTGCGGCACTGTTTACATAGACTCTGTTTGCAGCAGTGCATGGTGTACTTTCACTCTGTTTACTGTAGTGCACTGATTACATAGCCTCTGTTGCATCGGTGTGTGGTGAACTTTCATTCTGTTTACTGTGGGGCACTGTTTACATAGACTCTGTTACAGCAGTGTACGGTGTACTTACACTCTGTTTACTGTGGGGCACTGTTTACATAGTCTCTGTTTACAGTAGTGTATGGTGTACGTTCACTCTGTTTACTGTGGGACACTGTTTACATATACTCTGTTTACAGTAGTGTATGGGTTACTTTCACTAAGTTCACTGTGGGACACTGTTTACATAGACTCTGTTTACAATAGTGTATGGTGTACTTTCACTCTGTTTACTGTGGGGCACTGTTTACATAGGCTCTGTTACAGCTGTGTATGGTGTACTTTCACTCTGTTTACTGTAGGGCACTGTTTACATAGACTCTGTTACAGCAGTGTATGGTGTACTTTCACTCTGCTTACTGTAGGGCACTGTTTACATAGACTCTATTACAGCAGGGAATGGTGTACTTTCACTCTGTTTCCTGTAGGGCACTGTTTACATAAACTCTGTTTACAGCAGTGTATGGTGTACTTTCAATTTGTTTACCGTAGGGCACTGTTTACATAGACTGTGTTACAGCAGTGTATGGTGTACTTTCACTCTGCTTACTGTAGGGCACTGTTTACATAGACTCTATTACAGAAGGGAATGGTGTACTTTCACTCTGTATACTGTAGGGCACTGTTTACATAAACTCTGTTTACAGCAGTGTATGGTGTACTTTCACTTTGTTTACTATAGGGCACTGTTTACATAGACTCTGTTACAGCAGTGTATGGTGTACTTTCACTCTGCTTACTGTATTGCACTGTTTACATAGACTCTATTACAGCAGGGAATGGTGTACTTTCACTCTGTTTACTGTAGGGCACTGTTTACATAAACTCTGTTTACAGCAGTTTATGGTGTACTTTCACTCTGTTTACTGTGGGGCACTGTTTACATAGACTCTGTTACAGCACTGCATGGTGTACTTTTACTCTGTTTACTATAGGGCACTGTTTACATAGACTCTGTTTTCAGCAGTGTACGGTGTACTTTCAGTCTGTTTACTGTGGGGCACTGTTTTCATAGGCTCTGTTACAGCAGCGTATGGTGTACTTTCACTCTTGATACTGTAGTGCACTGTTTACATAGACTCTGTTACAGCAGTGTATGGTGTACTTTCACTCTGTTTACTGTGGGGCACTGTTTACATAGACTCAGTTTACAACAGTGTATGGTGTACTTTCACTGTGTTTACTGTTGGGCACTGTTTACATAGACTCTGTTTACAGCAGTGTATGTTGCACTTTCACTCTGTTTGCTGTGGGGCACTGTTTTCATAGACTCTGTAACAGCAGTGTATGGTGTACTTTCACTCTGTTTACTGTCGTGCACTGTTTACATAGACTCTGTAACATCAGTGTGTGGTGAACTTTCACTCTGTTTACTGTAGTGCACTGTTTACATAGACTCTGTTTACAGCAGTGAATGGTGTACTTTCACTCTGTTTACTGTCTGGTACTGTTTACATCAACTCTGTTTCAGCAGTGTATGGTGTACTTTCACTCTGTTTACTGTGGGGCACTGTTTACATAGACTCTGTTACAGCAGTGTATGGTATACTTTCAGTCTGTTTACTGTCGGGCACTGTTTGCTTTGACTCTGTTTACAGCAGTGTATGGTGGACTTTCACTCTGTTTACTGTAGGGCACTCTTTACATAAACTCTGTTTCCTGCAGTGTATGGTGTACTTTCACTTTGTTTACTGTAGGGCACTGTTTACATAGACAGTGTTACAGCAGCGTATGGTGTACTTTCACTCTGCTTACTGTAGGGCACTGTTTACATGGACTATATTACAGCAGGGGATGGTGAAATTTCACTCTGTTTACTGTAGGGCACTGTTTACATAAACTCTGTTTACAGCAGTGTATAGTGTACTTTCATTTTATTTACTGTAGGGCACTGTTTACATAGACTCTGTTACAGCAGTGTATGGTGTACTTTCACTCTGTTTACTGTGGGGCACTGTTTACATAGACTCTGTTACAGCAGTGTACGGTGTACTTTCACTCTGTTTACTGTGGGGCACTGTTTACATAGATTCAGTTTATAGCAGTGTATGGTGTACTTTCACTCTGCTTACTATAGTGCACTGTTACATAGACTCTGTTACAGCAGTGTATGGTGTACTTTCACTATGTTTACTATGGGGCACTGTTTGCATAGACTCTGTTACAGCAGTGTATGGTGTACTTTCACTCTGTTTACTGTAGGGCACTGTTTTCATAGACTCTGTTACAGAAGCGTATGGTGTACTTTCACTCTGGTTACTGCAGAGCACTGTTTACATAGACTCTGTAACAGCAGTATACGGTGTACTTTCATTCTGTTTACTGTGGGGCACTGTTTACATAGACTCTGTTTACAGTCGTGTTTGGTGAACTCTCACTCTGTTTATTGTGGGGCATTGTTTACATACACTCTGTTGCAGCAGTGCACGGTGTACTTTCACTCTGTTTACTGTAGTGCACTGATTACATAGACTCTGTTACAGCAGTGTACGGTGTACTTTCACTCTGTTTACTGTGCGGCACTGTTTACATAGACTCTGTTTGCAGCAGTGCATGGTGTACTTTCACTCTGTTTACTGTAGTGCACTGATTACATAGCCTCTGTTGCATCGGTGTGTGGTGAACTTTCATTCTGTTTACTGTGGGGCACTGTTTACATAGACTCTGTTACAGCAGTGTACGGTGTACTTACACTCTGTTTACTGTGGGGCACTGTTTACATAGTCTCTGTTTACAGTAGTGTATGGTGTACGTTCACTCTGTTTACTGTGGGACACTGTTTACATATACTCTGTTTACAGTAGTGTATGGGTTACTTTCACTAAGTTCACTGTGGGACACTGTTTACATAGACTCTGTTTACAATAGTGTATGGTGTACTTTCACTCTGTTTACTGTGGGGCACTGTTTACATAGGCTCTGTTACAGCTGTGTATGGTGTACTTTCACTCTGTTTACTGTAGGGCACTGTTTACATAGACTCTGTTACAGCAGTGTATGGTGTACTTTCACTCTGCTTACTGTAGGGCACTGTTTACATAGACTCTATTACAGCAGGGAATGGTGTACTTTCACTCTGTTTCCTGTAGGGCACTGTTTACATAAACTCTGTTTACAGCAGTGTATGGTGTACTTTCAATTTGTTTACCGTAGGGCACTGTTTACATAGACTGTGTTACAGCAGTGTATGGTGTACTTTCACTCTGCTTACTGTAGGGCACTGTTTACATAGACTCTATTACAGAAGGGAATGGTGTACTTTCACTCTGTATACTGTAGGGCACTGTTTACATAAACTCTGTTTACAGCAGTGTATGGTGTACTTTCACTTTGTTTACTATAGGGCACTGTTTACATAGACTCTGTTACAGCAGTGTATGGTGTACTTTCACTCTGCTTACTGTATTGCACTGTTTACATAGACTCTATTACAGCAGGGAATGGTGTACTTTCACTCTGTTTACTGTAGGGCACTGTTTACATAAACTCTGTTTACAGCAGTTTATGGTGTACTTTCACTCTGTTTACTGTGGGGCACTGTTTACATAGACTCTGTTACAGCACTGCATGGTGTACTTTTACTCTGTTTACTATAGGGCACTGTTTACATAGACTCTGTTTTCAGCAGTGTACGGTGTACTTTCAGTCTGTTTACTGTGGGGCACTGTTTTCATAGGCTCTGTTACAGCAGCGTATGGTGTACTTTCACTCTTGATACTGTAGTGCACTGTTTACATAGACTCTGTTACAGCAGTGTATGGTGTACTTTCACTCTGTTTACTGTGGGGCACTGTTTACATAGACTCAGTTTACAACAGTGTATGGTGTACTTTCACTGTGTTTACTCTTGGGCACTGTTTACATAGACTCTGTTTACAGCAGTGTATGTTGCACTTTCACTCTGTTTACTGTGGGGCACTGTTTTCATAGACTCTGTAACAGCAGTGTATGGTGTACTTTCACTCTGTTTACTGTCGTGCACTGTTTACATAGACTCTGTAACATCAGTGTGTGGTGAACTTTCACTCTGTTTACTGTAGTGCACTGTTTACATAGACTCTGTTTACAGCAGTGAATGGTGTACTTTCACTCTGTTTACTGTCTGGTACTGTTTACATCAACTCTGTTTCAGCAGTGTATGGTGTACTTTCACTCTCTTTACTGTGGGGCACTGTTTACATAGACTCTGTTACAGCAGTGTATGGTATACTTTCAGTCTGTTTACTGTCGGGCACTGTTTGCTTTGACTCTGTTTACAGCAGTGTATGGTGGACTTTCACTCTGTTTACTGTAGGGCACTGTTTACATAAACTCTGTTTCCTGCAGTGTATGGTGTACTTTCACTTTGTTTACTGTAGGGCACTGTTTACATAGACAGTGTTACAGCAGCGTATGGTGTACTTTCACTCTGCTTACTGTAGGGCACTGTTTACATGGACTATATTACAGCAGGGGATGGTGAAATTTCACTCTGTTTACTGTAGGGCACTGTTTACATAAACTCTGTTTACAGCAGTGTATAGTGTACTTTCATTTTATTTACTGTAGGGCACTGTTTACATAGACTCTGTTACAGCAGTGTATGGTGTACTTTCACTCTGTTTACTGTGGGGCACTGTTTACATAGACTCTGTTACAGCAGTGTACGGTGTACTTTCACTCTGTTTATTATGGGGCACTGTTTACATAGACTCTGTTTACAGCAGTGTATGGCATACTTTCACTCTGTTTACTGTGGGGCACTGTTTACATAGACTCTGTTACAGCAGTGTATGGTGTACTTTCACTCTATTTACTGTAGGGCACTGTTTACAAAGACTCTGTTACATCAGTGTATGGTGTACTTTCACTCTATTTACTGTGGGGAACTGTTTTCATAGACTCTGTTACAGCAGTGTATGCTCTACTTTCACTCTGTTTACTGTCGGGCACTGTTTACATAGACTCTGTTTACAGCAGTGCACGGAGTACTTTCACTCTGTTTACTGTGGGGCACTGTTTTCATAGACTCTGTTACAGCAGCGTATGGTATTCTTTCACTGTGGTTACTGTAGATCACTGTTTACATAGACTCTGTTACAGCAGTGTATGGTGTACTTTCACTCTGTTTACTGGGGGCACTGTTTACATAGACTCTGTTTACTGCAGTGTATGGTGTACTTTCACTCTGTTTATTGTGGGGCACTCTTTTCATAGACTCTGTTACAGCAGCGTATGGTGTACTTTCACTCTGGTTACTGTAGAGCACTGTTTACATAGACTCTGTTACAGCAGTGTACGGTGTACTTTCACTCTGTTTACTGTGCGGCACTGTTTACATAGACTCTGTTTACAGCAGTGTATGGTGTACTTTCACTCTGTTTACTGTAGTGCACTGTTTACATAAACTCTGTTACATCAGTGTGTGGTGGACTTTCACTCTGTTTACTGTGGGACGCTGTTTACATAGACACTTTTACAGCAGTGTATGGTGTACTTTCACTCTGTTTACTGTCGGACACTGTTTGCATTGACTCTGTTTGGAGCAGTGTTTGGTGTACTTTCACTCTGTTTATTGTGGGGCACTGTTTACATAGACTCTGTTACAGCAGTGCACGTTGTACTTTCACTCTGTTTACTGTAGTGCACTGATTACATAGACTCTGTTTACAGCATTTATGGTGTACTTTCACTCTGTTTACTGTGGGGCACTGTTTACATAGACTCGGTTACAGCACTGTATGGTGTACTTTTACTCTGTTTACTATAGGGCACTGTTTACATAGACTCTGTTTTCAGCAGTGTACGGTGTACATTCACTCTGTTCACTGTGGGGCACTGTTTACATAGACTCTGTTACAGCAGTGTATGGTGTACTTTCACTCTGTTTACTGTGGTGCACTGTTTACATAGATTCAGTTTACAGCAGTGTATGGTGTACTTTCACTCTGTTTACTCTTGGGCACTGTTTACATAGATTCAGTTTATAGCAGTGTATGGTGTACTTTCACTCTGCTTACTATAGTGCACTGTTACATAGACTCTGTTACAGCAGTGTATGGTGTACTTTCACTATGTTTACTATGGGGCACTGTTTGCATAGACACTGTTACAGCAGTGTATGGTGTACTTTCACTCTGTTTACTGTAGGGCACTGTTTTCATAGACTCTGTTACAGAAGCGTATGGTGTACTTTCACTCTGGTTACTGCAGAGCACTGTTTACATAGACTTTGTTACAGCAGTGTATGGTGTACTTTTACTCTGTTTACTATAGGGCACTGTTTACATAGACTCTGTTTACAGCAGTGTACGGTGTACTTTCACTCTGTTTACTGTGGGGCACTGTTTACATAGATTCAGTTTATAGCAGTGTATGGTGTACTTTCACTCTGCTTACTATAGTGCACTGTTACATAGACTCTGTTACAGCAGTGTATGGTGTACTTTCACTATGTTTACTATGGGGCACTGTTTGCATAGACTCTGTTACAGCAGTGTATGGTGTACTTTCACTCTGTTTACTGTAGGGCACTGTTTTCATAGACTCTGTTACAGAAGCGTATGGTGTACTTTCACTCTGGTTACTGCAGAGCACTGTTTACATAGACTCTGTAACAGCAGTATACGGTGTACTTTCATTCTGTTTACTGTGGGGCACTGTTTACATAGACTCTGTTTACAGTCGTGTTTGGTGAACTCTCACTCTGTTTATTGTGGGGCATTGTTTACATACACTCTGTTGCAGCAGTGCACGGTGTACTTTCACTCTGTTTACTGTAGTGCACTGATTACATAGACTCTGTTACAGCAGTGTACGGTGTACTTTCACTCTGTTTACTGTAGTGCACTGTTTACATAGACTCAGTTACAGCAGTGTTTGGTGTACTTTCACTCTGTTTATTGTGGGGCACTGTTTACATAGACTCTGTTACAGCAGTGCACGGTGTACTTTCACTCTGTTTACTGTGGGGCACTGTTTACATAGACTCTGTTACAGCAGTGCACGGTGTACTTTCACTCTGTTTACTGCAGTGCACTGATTACATAGACTCTGTTACAGCAGTGTATGGTGTACTTTCACTCTGTTTACTCTTGGGCACTGTTTACAAAGACTCTGTTTACAGCAGTGTATGGTGTACTTTCACTCTGTTTATTGTGGGGCACTGTTTTCATAGACTCTGTTACAGCAGCGTATGGTGTACTTTCACTCTCGTTACTGTAGAGCACTGTTTACATAGACTCTGTTACAGCAGTGTACGGTGTACTTTCACTCTGTTCCCTGTGCGGCACTGTTTACATAGACTGTTACAGCAATGTACGGTGTACTTACACTCTGTTTACTGTGGGGCACTGTTTACATAGTCTCTGTTTACAGTAGTGTATGGTGTACGTTCACTCTGTTTACTGTGGGACACTGTTTACATATACTCTGTTTACAGTAGTGTATGGGTTAATTTCACTAAGTTCACTGTGGGACACTGTTTACATAGACTCTGTTTACAATAGTGTATGGTGTACTTTCACTCTGTTTACTGTGGGGCACTGTTTACATAGGCTCTGTTACAGCTGTGTATGGTGTACTTTCACTCTGTTTACTGCGGGGCACTGTTTACATAGGCTCTGTTACAGCTGTGTATGGTGTACTTTCACTCTGTTTACTGTAGGGCACTGTTTACATAGACTCTGTTACAGCAGTGTATGGTGTACTTTCACTCTGCTTACTGTAGGGCACTGTTTACATAGACTCTATTACAGCAGGGAATGGTGTACTTTCACTCTGTTTCCTGTAGGGCACTGTTTACATAAACTCTGTTTACAGCAGTGTATGGTGTACTTTCAATTTGTTTACCGTAGGGCACTGTTTACATAGACTGTGTTAAGCAGTGTATGGTGTACTTTCACTCTGCTTACTGTAGGGCACTGTTTACATAGACTCTATTACAGAAGGGAATGGTGTACTTTCACTCTGTATACTGTAGGGCACTGTTTACATAAACTCTGTTTACAGCAGTGTATGGTGTACTTTCACTTTGTTTACTATAGGGCACTGTTTACATAGACTCTGTTTTCAGCAGTGTACGGTGTACTTTCAGTCTGTTTAATGTGGGGCACTGTTTTCATAGGCTCTGTTACAGCAGCGTATGGTGTACTTTCACTCTTGATACTGTAGTGCACTGTTTACATAGACTCTGTTACAGCAGTGTATGGTGTACTTTCACTCTGTTTACTGTGGGGCACTGTTTACATAGACTCAGTTTACAACAGTGTATGGTGTACTTTCACTGTGTTTACTCTTGGGCACTGTTTACATAGACTCTGTTTACAGCAGTGTATGTTGCACTTTCACTCTGTTTACTGTGGGGCACTGTTTTCATAGACTCTGTAACAGCAATGTATGGTGTACTTTCACTCTGTTTACTGTCGTGCACTGTTTACATAGACTCTGTAACATCAGTGTGTGGTGAACTTTCACTCTGTTTACTGTAGTGCACTGTTTACATAGACTCTGTTTACAGCAGTGAATGGTGTACTTGCACTCTGTTTACTGTCTGGTACTGTTTACATCAACTCTGTTTCAGCAGTGTATGGTGTACTTTCACTCTGTTTACTGTGGGGCACTGTTTACATAGACTCTGTTACAGCAGTGTATGGTGTACTTTCAGTCTGTTTACTGTCGGGCACTGTTTGCTTTGACTCTGTTTACAGCAGTGTATGGTGGACTTTCACTCTGTTTACTTTAGGGCACTGTTTACATAAACTCTGTTTCCAGCAGTGTATGGTGTACTTTCACTTTGTTTACTGTAGGGCACTGTTTACATAGACAGTGTTACAGCAGCGTATGGTGTACTTTCACTCTGCTTACTGTAGGGCACTGTTTACATGGACTATATTACAGCAGGGGATGGTGAAATTTCACTCTGTTTACTGTAGGGCACTGTTTACATAAACTCTGTTTACAGCAGTGTATAGTGTACTTTCATTTTATTTACTGTAGGGCACTGTTTACATAGACTCTGTTACAGCAGTGTATGGTGTACTTTCACTCTGTTTACTGTGGGGCACTGTTTACATAGACTCTGTTACAGCAGTGTACGGTGTACTTTCACTCTGTTTATTATGGGGCACTGTTTACATAGACTCTGTTTACAGCAGTGTATGGCGTACTTTCACTCTGTTTACTGTGGGGCACTGTTTACATAGACTCTGTTACAGCAGTGTATGGTGTACTTTCACTCTATTTACTGTAGGGCACTGTTTACAAAGACTCTGTTACATCAGTGTATGGTGTACTTTCACTCTATTTACTGTGGGGAACTGTTTTCATAGACTCTGTTACAGCAGTGTATGCTCTACTTTCACTCTGTTTACTGTCGGGCACTGTTTACATAGACTCTGTTTACAGCAGTGCACGGAGTACTTTCACTCTGTTTACTGTGGGGCACTGTTTTCATAGACTCTGTTACAGCAGCGTATGGTATTCTTTCACTGTGGTTACTGTAGATCACTGTTTACATAGACTCTGTTACAGCAGTGTATGGTGTACTTTCAAACTGTTTACTGTAGGGCACTGTTTACATAGACTATTTTACAGTAGTGTATGTTGTACTTTCACTCTGTTTACTGGGGGCACTGTTTACATAGACTCTGTTTACTGCAGTGTATGGTGTACTTTCACTCTGTTTATTGTGGGGCACTCTTTTCATAGACTCTGTTACAGCAGCGTATGGTGTACTTTCACTCTGGTTACTGTAGAGCACTGTTTACATAGACTCTGTTACAGCAGTCTACGGTGTACTTTCACTCTGTTTACTGTGCGGCACTGTTTACATAGACTCTGTTTACAGCAGTGTATGGTGTACTTTCACTCTGTTTACTGTAGTGCACTGTTTACATAGACTCTGTTACATCAGTGTGTGGTGAACTTTCACTCTGTTTACTCGACGGCACTGTTTACATAGACTCTGTTTACAGTCGTGTACGGTGTACTTTCACTCTGTATACTGTGGGACGCTGTTTACATAGACACTTTTACAGCAGTGTATGGTGTACTTTCACTCTGTTTACTGTCGGACACTGTTTGCATTGACTCTGTTTGGAGCAGTGTTTGGTGTACTTTCACTCTGTTTATTGTGGGGCACTGTTTACATAGACTCTGTTACAGCAGTGCACGTTGTACTTTCACTCTGTTTACTGTAGTGCACTGATTACATAGACTCTGTTTACAGCATTTATGGTGTACTTTCACTCTGTTTACTATAGGGCACTGTTTACATAGACTCTGTTTTCAGCAGTGTACGGTGTACATTCACTCTGTTCACTGTGGGGCACTGTTTACATAGACTCTGTTACAGCAGTGTATGGTGTACTTTCACTCTGTTTACTGTGGTGCACTGTTTACAAAGATTCAGTTTACAGCAGTGTATGGGTTACTTTCACTCTGTTTACTCTTGGGCACTGTTTACATAGACTCTGTTTACAGCAGTGTATGTTGTACTTTCACTCTGTTTACTGTGGGGCACTGTTTTCATAGACTCTGTAACAGCAGTGTATGGTGTACTTTCACTCTGTTTACTGTAGTGCACTGTTTACATAGACTCTGTAACATCAGTGTGTGGTGAACATTCACTCTGTTTACTGTAGGGCACTGTTTACATAGACTCTGTTTACAGCAGTGTATGGTGTACTGTAACTCTGTTTACTGTGGGGCTCTGTTTACATAGACTCTGTTACAGCAGTGTATGGTGTACTTTCAGTCTGTTTACTGTCGGGCACTGTTTGCTTTGACTCTGTTTACAGCAGTGTATGGTGTACTTTCAATCTGTTTACTGGAGGGCACTGTTTATATAGACTCATTTACAGCAGTGTATGGTGAACTTTCACCCTGTTTACAGTGGGGCACTGTTTACAGAGTCTCTGTTACAGCAGTATATGGTGTACTTTCACCCTGTTTGCTGTAGGGCACTGTTTACATAGACCCTATTACAGCAGGGGATGGTGTACTTTCACTCTGTTTACTGGAGGGCACTGTTTACATAAACTCTGTTTACAGCAGTGTATGGTGTACTTTCACTTTGTTTACTGTAGGGCACAGTTTACATAGACTCTGTTACAGCAGTGTAATGTGTACTTTCACTCTGTTTGCTGTGGGGCACTGTTTACATAGACTCTGTTACAGCAGTGTACGGTGTACTTTCACTCTGTTTATTATGGGGCACTGTTTACATAGACTCTGTTTACAGCAGTGTATGGCGTACTTTAACTTTGTTTCCTGTGGGGCACTGTTTACATAGACTGTTACAGCAGTGTATGGTGTACTTTCACTCTATTTACTGTAGGGCACTGTTTACATAGATACTGTTACATCAGTGTATGGTGTACTTTCACTCTGTTTACTGTGGGGCACTGTTTTCATAGACTCAGTTACAGCAGCGTATTGTATTCTTTCACTGTGGTTACTGTAGAGCACTGTTTACATAGACTCTGTTACAGCAGTGTATGGCGTACTTTCAATCTGTTTACTGTAGGGCACTGTTTACATAGACTATTTTACAGTAGTGTATGTTGTACTTTCACTCTGTTTACTGGGGGGCACTGTTTACATAGACTCTGTTACATCGGTGTATGGTGAACTTTCACTCTGTTTATTGTGGGGCACTGTTTTCATAGACTCTGTTACAGCAGCGTATGGTGTACTTTCACTCTGGTTACTGTAGAGCACTGTTTACATAGACTCTGTTACAGCAGTGTACGGTGTACTTTCACTCTGTTTACTGTGCGGCACTGTTTACATAGACTCTGTTTACAACAGTGTATGGTGTACTTTCACCCTGTTTGCTGTAAGGCACTGTTTACACAGAGTCTGTTACTGCAGTGTATGGTGTACTTGCGCTCTGTTTGCTGGAGTGCACTGTTTAGATAGACTCTGTTACAGTAGTGTACGGTGTACTTTCACTCTGTTTACTGTCGGGCACTGTTTACATAGACTCTGTTTACAGAAGTGTAAGATGTACTTTCACTCTGTTTACTGTGGGGCACTGTTTACATAGACTCTGTTTACAGCAGTGTATGGGTTACTTTAACTCTGTTTACTGTAGTGCACTGATTACATAGCCTCTGTTACATCGGTGTGTGGTGAACTTTCATTCTGTTTTACTGTAGGGCACTGTTTACATAGACTCTGTTTACAGAAGTGTATGGTGTACTTTCACTCTGTTTACTGTGTGGCACTGTTTACATAAACTCTGCTACAGCAGTGTATGGCGTACTTTCACTCTGTTTACTGTGGGGCACTGTTTACATAGACTCAGTTTACAGCAGTTAACGGTGTACTTTCACTCTGCTGACTAAAGTGCACTGTTTACATAGACTATTACAGCAGTGTATGGTGTACTTTCACTCTGCTTACTGTAGGGCACTGTTTACATAGACTCTATTACAGCAGGGAATGGTGTACTTTCACTCTGTTTACTGGAGGGCACTGTTTACATAAACTCTGTTTACAGCAGTGTATAGTGTACTTTCACTCTGTTTACCGTCGGGCACTGTTTACATAGACTCTGTTACAGCAGTGTATGGTGTACTTTCACTCTGTTTACTGTGGGGCACTGTTTACATAGATTCAGTTTACAGCAGTGTATGGTGTGCTTTCACTCTGCTTACTATAGTGCACTGTTACATAGTCTCTGTTACGGCAGCGTATGGTGTACTTTCACTCTGGTTACTGTGGGGCACTGTTTACATAGACTCTGTAACAGCAGTGTATGGTGTACATTCACTCTGTTCACTGTGGGGCACTGTTTACATAGACTCTGTTACAGCAGTGTATGGTGTACTTTCACTCTGTTGACTGTGGTGCACTGTTTACATAGATTCAGTTTACAGCAGTGTATGGTGTACTTTCACTCTGTTTACTGTGGGGCACTGTTTTCATAGACTCTGTAACAGCAGTGTATGGTGTACTTTCACTCTGTTTACTGTAGTGCACTGTTTACATAGACTCTGTAACATCAGTGTGTGGTGAACATTCACTCTGTTTACTGTAGGGCACTGTTTACATAGACTCTGTTTACAGCAGTGTATGGTGTACTGTAACTCTGTTTACTGTGGGGCTCTGTTTACATAGACTCCGTTACAGCAGTGTACGGTGTACTTACACTCTGTTTACTGTTGGGCACTGTTTACATAGACTCTGTTTACAGCGGTGTATGGGTTACTTTCACTCAGTTCACTGTGCTGCACTGTTTACATAGACTCTGTTTACAATAGTGTATGTTGTACTTTCACTGTTTACTGTGGGGCACTGTTTAGATAGACTCTGTTACAGCTGTGTATGGTGTACTTTCACTTTGTTTACTGTAGGGCACTGTTTACATAGACTGTGTTACAGAAGTGTATGGTGTACTTTCACTCTGTTTACTGTGTGGCACTGTTTACATAAACTCTGCTACAGCAGTGTATGGCGTACTTTCACTCTGTTTACTGTGGGGCACTGTTTACATAGACTCAGTTTACAGCAGTGTACGGTGTACTTTCACTCTGCTGACTAAAGTGCACTGTTTACATAGACTCTGTTACGGCAGCGTATGGTGTACTTTCACTCTGGTTACTGTGGGGCACTGTTTACATAGATTCTGTAACAGCAGTGTACGGTGTACTTTCACTCTGTTTACTGTGGGGCACTGTTTACATCGACTCGGTTACAGCACTGTATGGTGTACTTTTACTCTGTTTACTATAGGGCACTGTTTACATAGACTCTGTTTTCAGCAGTGTACGGTGTACATTCACTCTGTTCACTGTGGGGCACTGTTTACATAGACTCTGTTACAGCAGTGTATGGTGTACTTTTACTCTGTTTACTATAGGGCACTGTTTACATAGACTCTGTTTTCAGCAGTGTACGGTGTACATTCACTCTGTTCACTGTGGGGCACTGTTTACATAAACTCTGTTACAGCAGTGTATGGTGTACTTTCACTCTGTTTACTGTGGTGCACTGTTTACATAGATTCAGTTTACAGCAGTGTATGTTGTACTTTCACTCTGTTTACTCTTGGGCACTGTTTACATAGACTCTGTTTACAGCAGTGTATGTTGTACTTTCACTCTGTTTACTGTGGGGCACTGTTTTCATAGACTCTGTAACAGCAGTGTATGGTGTACTTTCACTCTGTTTACTGTAGTGCACTGTTTACATAGACTCTGTAACATCAGTGTGTGGTGAACATTCACTCTGTTTACTGTAGGGCACTGTTTACATAGACTCTGTTTACAGCAGTGTATGGTGTACTGTAACTCTGTTTACTGTGGGGCTCTGTTTACATAGACTCCGTTACAGCAGTGTACGGTGTACTTACACTCTGTTTACTGTTGGGCACTGTTTACATAGACTCTGTTTACAGCAGTGTATGGGTTACTTTCACTCAGTTCACTGTGCTGCACTGTTTACATAGACTCTGTTTACAATAGTGTATGGTGTACTTTCACTGTTTACTGTGGGGCACTGTTTAGATAGACTCTGTTGCAGCTGTGTATGGTGTACTTTCACTTTGTTTACTGTAGGGCACTGTTTACATAGACTGTGTTACAGAAGTGTATGGTGTACTTTCACTCTGTTTACTGTGTGGCACTGTTTACATAAACTCTGCTACAGCAGTTTATGGCGTACTTTCACTCTGTTTACTGTGGGGCACTGTTTACATAGACTCAGTTTACAGCAGTGTACGGTGTACTTTCACTCTGCTGACTAAAGTGCACTGTTTACATAGACTATTACAGCAGTGTATGGTGTACTTTCACTCTGTTTACTGGAGTTCACTGTTTACATAGACTCTGTTACAGCAGTGTACGGTGTACTTACAGTCTGTTTACTGTGGGACACTGTTTACATAGTCTCTGTTTACAGTAGTGTATGGTGTACGTTCACTCTGTTTACTGTGGGACACTGTTTACATAGACTCTGTTTACAGCAGTGTATGGGTTACTTTCACTCAGTTCACTGTGGGGCACTGTTTACATAGACTCTGTTACAGCTGTATGTGGTGTACTTTCACTCTATTTACTGTAGGGCACTGTTTACATAGACTCTGTTACAGCAGTGTATGGTGTACTTTCACTCTGCTTACTGTAGGGCACTGTTTACATAGACTCTGTTTACAGCAGTGTATGGTGTACTTTCACTCTGTTTACCGTCGGGCACTGTTTACATAGACTCTGTTACAGCAGTGTATGGTGTACTTTCACTCTGTTTACTGTGGGGCACTGTTTACATAGATTCAGTTTACAGCAGTGTATGGTGTGCTTTCACTCTGCTTACTATAGTGCACTGTTACATAGACTCTGTTACGGCAGCGTATGGTGTACTTTCACTCTGGTTACTGTGGGGCACTGTTTACATAGACTCAGTTTACAGCAGTGTACGGTGTACTTTCACTCTGTTTACTGTAGGGCACTGTTTACATAGACTATTACAGCAGTGTATGGTGTACTTTCACTCTGTTTACTGGAGTTCACTGTTTACATAGACTCTGTTACAGCAGTGTACGGTGTACTTACAGTCTGTTTACTGTGGGACACTGTTTACATAGTCTCTGTTTACAGTAGTGTATGGTGTACGTTCACTCTGTTTACTGTGGGACACTGTTTACATAGACTCTGTTTACAGCAGTGTATGGGTTACTTTCACTCAGTTCACTGTGGGGCACTGTTTACATAGACTCTGTTACAGCTGTATGTGGTGTACTTTCACTCTATTTACTGTAGGGCACTGTTTACATAGACTCTGTTACAGCAGTGTATGGTGTACTTTCACTCTGCTTACTGTAGGGCACTGTTTACATAGACTCTGTTTACAGCAGTGTATGGTGTACTTTCACTCTGTTTACCGTCGGGCACTGTTTACATAGACTCTGTTACAGCAGTGTATGGTGTACTTTCACTCTGTTTACTGTGGGGCACTGTTTACATAGATTCAGTTTACAGCAGTGTATGGTGTGCTTTCACTCTGCTTACTATAGTGCACTGTTACATCGACTCTCTTACGGCAGCGTATGGTGTACTTTCACTCTGGTTACTGTGGGGCACTGTTTACATAGACTCTGTAACAGCAGTGTACGGTGTACTTTCACTCTGTTTACTGTGGGGCACTGTTTACATAGACTCTGTTTACAGACGTGTTTGGTGTACTTTCACTCTGTTTATTGTGGAGCACTGTTTACATAGACTCTGTTACAGCAGTGCACGTTGTACTTTCACTCTGTTTACTGTAGTGCACTGTTTACATAGACTCTGTTTACAGCAGTGTATGGTGTACTTTCACTCTGTTTACTGTAATGCACTGTTTACATAGACTATGTTACATCAGTGTGTGGTGAACTTTCACTCTGTTTACTAGAGGGCACTGTTTACATAGACTCTGTTCACAGCAGTGTACGGTGTACTTTCACTCTGTTTACTGTGGGGCACTGTTTACATAGACTCTGTTACAGCAGTGTATGATGTACTTTCACTCTGTTTACTGTGGGGCACTGTTTACATAGACTCAGTTTACAGCAGTGTACGGTGTACTTTCACTCTGCTTACTATAGTGCACTGTTACATAGTCTCTGTTACGGCAGCGTATGGTGTACTTTCACTCTGGTTACTGTGGGGCACTGTTTACATAGACTCTGTAACAGCAGTGTATGGTGTACATTCACTCTGTTCACTGTGGGGCACTGTTTACATAGACTCTGTTACAGCAGTGTATGGTGTACTTTCACTCTGTTGACTGTGGTGCACTGTTTACATAGATTCAGTTTACAGCAGTGTATGGTGTACTTTCACTCTGTTTACTGTGGGGCACTGTTTTCATAGACTCTGTAACAGCAGTGTATGGTGTACTTTCACTCTGTTTACTGTAGTGCACTGTTTACATAGACTCTGTAACATCAGTGTGTGGTGAACATTCACTCTGTTTACTGTAGGGCACTGTTTACATAGACTCTGTTTACAGCAGTGTATGGTGTACTGTAACTCTGTTTACTGTGGGGCTCTGTTTACATAGACTCCGTTACAGCAGTGTACGGTGTACTTACACTCTGTTTACTGTTGGGCACTGTTTACATAGACTCTGTTTACAGCGGTGTATGGGTTACTTTCACTCAGTTCACTGTGCTGCACTGTTTACATAGACTCTGTTTACAATAGTGTATGTTGTACTTTCACTGTTTACTGTGGGGCACTGTTTAGATAGACTCTGTTACAGCTGTGTATGGTGTACTTTCACTTTGTTTACTGTAGGGCACTGTTTACATAGACTGTGTTACAGAAGTGTATGGTGTACTTTCACTCTGTTTACTGTGTGGCACTGTTTACATAAACTCTGCTACAGCAGTGTATGGCGTACTTTCACTCTGTTTACTGTGGGGCACTGTTTACATAGACTCAGTTTACAGCAGTGTACGGTGTACTTTCACTCTGCTGACTAAAGTGCACTGTTTACATAGACTCTGTTACGGCAGCGTATGGTGTACTTTCACTCTGGTTACTGTGGGGCACTGTTTACATAGACTCTGTTACAGCAGTGTATGGTGTACTTTCACTCTGCTTACTGTAGGGCACTGTTTACATAGACTCTGTTTACAGCAGTGTATGGTGTACTTTCACTCTGTTTACCGTCGGGCACTGTTTACATAGACTCTGTTACAGCAGTGTATGGTGTACTTTCACTCTGTTTACTGTGGGGCACTGTTTACATAGATTCAGTTTACAGCAGTGTATGGTGTGCTTTCACTCTGCTTACTATAGTGCACTGTTACATAGACTCTGTTACGGCAGCGTATGGTGTACTTTCACTCTGGTTACTGTGGGGCACTGTTTACATAGACTCTGTAACAGCAGTGTACGGTGTACTTTCACTCTGTTTACTGTGGGGCACTGTTTACATAGACTCTGTTTACAGACGTGTTTGGTGTACTTTCACTCTGTTTATTGTGGAGCACTGTTTACATAGACTCTGTTACAGCAGTGCACGTTGTACTTTCACTCTGTTTACTGTAGTGCACTGTTTACATAGACTCTGTTTACAGCAGTGTATGGTGTACTTTCACTCTGTTTACTGTAATGCACTGTTTACATAGACTATGTTACATCAGTGTGTGGTGAACTTTCACTCTGTTTACTAGAGGGCACTGTTTACATAGACTCTGTTCACAGCAGTGTACGGTGTACTTTCACTCTGTTTACTGTGGGGCACTGTTTACATAGACTCTGTTACAGCAGTGTATGATGTACTTTCACTCTGTTTACTGTGGGGCACTGTTTACATAGACTCAGTTTACAGCAGTGTACGGTGTACTTTCACTCTGCTTACTATAGTGCACTGTTACATAGTCTCTGTTACGGCAGCGTATGGTGTACTTTCACTCTGGTTACTGTGGGGCACTGTTTACATAGACTCTGTAACAGCAGTGTATGGTGTACATTCACTCTGTTCACTGTGGGGCACTGTTTACATAGACTCTGTTACAGCAGTGTATGGTGTACTTTCACTCTGTTGACTGTGGTGCACTGTTTACATAGATTCAGTTTACAGCAGTGTATGGTGTACTTTCACTCTGTTTACTGTGGGGCACTGTTTTCATAGACTCTGTAACAGCAGTGTATGGTGTACTTTCACTCTGTTTACTGTAGTGCACTGTTTACGTAGACTCTGTAACATCAGTGTGTGGTGAACATTCACTCTGTTTACTGTAGGGCACTGTTTACATAGACTCTGTTTACAGCAGTGTATGGTGTACTGTAACTCTGTTTACTGTGGGGCTCTGTTTACATAGACTCCGTTACAGCAGTGTACGGTGTACTTACACTCTGTTTACTGTTGGGCACTGTTTACATAGACTCTGTTTACAGCGGTGTATGGGTTACTTTCACTCAGTTCACTGTGCTGCACTGTTTACATAGACTCTGTTTACAATAGTGTATGTTGTACTTTCACTGTTTACTGTGGGGCACTGTTTAGATAGACTCTGTTACAGCTGTGTATGGTGTACTTTCACTTTGTTTACTGTAGGGCACTGTTTACATAGACTGTGTTACAGAAGTGTATGGTGTACTTTCACTCTGTTTACTGTGTGGCACTGTTTACATAAACTCTGCTACAGCAGTGTATGGCGTACTTTCACTCTGTTTACTGTGGGGCACTGTTTACATAGACTCAGTTTACAGCAGTGTACGGTGTACTTTCACTCTGCTGACTAAAGTGCACTGTTTACATAGACTCTGTTACGGCAGCGTATGGTGTACTTTCACTCTGGTTACTGTGGGGCACTGTTTACATAGATTCTGTAACAGCAGTGTACGGTGTACTTTCACTCTGTTTACTGTGGGGCACTGTTTACATCGACTCGGTTACAGCACTGTATGGTGTACTTTTACTCTGTTTACTATAGGGCACTGTTTACATAGACTCTGTTTTCAGCAGTGTACGGTGTACATTCACTCTGTTCACTGTGGGGCACTGTTTACATAGACTCTGTTACAGCAGTGTATGGTGTACTTTTACTCTGTTTACTATAGGGCACTGTTTACATAGACTCTGTTTTCAGCAGTGTACGGTGTACATTCACTCTGTTCACTGTGGGGCACTGTTTACATAAACTCTGTTACAGCAGTGTATGGTGTACTTTCACTCTGTTTACTGTGGTGCACTGTTTACATAGATTCAGTTTACAGCAGTGTATGTTGTACTTTCACTCTGTTTACTCTTGGGCACTGTTTACATAGACTCTGTTTACAGCAGTGTATGTTGTACTTTCACTCTGTTTACTGTGGGGCACTGTTTTCATAGACTCTGTAACAGCAGTGTATGGTGTACTTTCACTCTGTTTACTGTAGTGCACTGTTTACATAGACTCTGTAACATCAGTGTGTGGTGAACATTCACTCTGTTTACTGTAGGGCACTGTTTACATAGACTCTGTTTACAGCAGTGTATGGTGTACTGTAACTCTGTTTACTGTGGGGCTCTGTTTACATAGACTCCGTTACAGCAGTGTACGGTGTACTTACACTCTGTTTACTGTTGGGCACTGTTTACATAGACTCTGTTTACAGCAGTGTATGGGTTACTTTCACTCAGTTCACTGTGCTGCACTGTTTACATAGACTCTGTTTACAATAGTGTATGGTGTACTTTCACTGTTTACTGTGGGGCACTGTTTAGATAGACTCTGTTGCAGCTGTGTATAGTGTACTTTCACTTTGTTTACTGTAGGGCACTGTTTACATAGACTGTGTTACAGAAGTGTATGGTGTACTTTCACTCTGTTTACTGTGTGGCACTGTTTACATAAACTCTGCTACAGCAGTTTATGGCGTACTTTCACTCTGTTTACTGTGGGGCACTGTTTACATAGACTCAGTTTACAGCAGTGTACGGTGTACTTTCACTCTGCTGACTAAAGTGCACTGTTTACATAGACTATTACAGCAGTGTATGGTGTACTTTCACTCTGTTTACTGGAGTTCACTGTTTACATAGACTCTGTTACAGCAGTGTACGGTGTACTTACAGTCTGTTTACTGTGGGACACTGTTTACATAGTCTCTGTTTACAGTAGTGTATGGTGTACGTTCACTCTGTTTACTGTGGGACACTGTTTACATAGACTCTGTTTACAGCAGTGTATGGGTTACTTTCACTCAGTTCACTGTGGGGCACTGTTTACATAGACTCTGTTACAGCTGTATGTGGTGTACTTTCACTCTATTTACTGTAGGGCACTGTTTACATAGACTCTGTTACAGCAGTGTATGGTGTACTTTCACTCTGCTTACTGTAGGGCACTGTTTACATAGACTCTGTTTACAGCAGTGTATGGTGTACTTTCACTCTGTTTACCGTCGGGCACTGTTTACATAGACTCTGTTACAGCAGTGTATGGTGTACTTTCACTCTGTTTACTGTGGGGCACTGTTTACATAGATTCAGTTTACAGCAGTGTATGGTGTGCTTTCACTCTGCTTACTATAGTGCACTGTTACATAGACTCTGTTACGGCAGCGTATGGTGTACTTTCACTCTGGTTACTGTGGGGCACTGTTTACATAGACTCAGTTTACAGCAGTGTACGGTGTACTTTCACTCTGTTTACTGTAGGGCACTGTTTACATAGACTATTACAGCAGTGTATGGTGTACTTTCACTCTGTTTACTGGAGTTCACTGTTTACATAGACTCTGTTACAGCAGTGTACGGTGTACTTACAGTCTGTTTACTGTGGGACACTGTTTACATAGTCTCTGTTTACAGTAGTGTATGGTGTACGTTCACTCTGTTTACTGTGGGACACTGTTTACATAGACTCTGTTTACAGCAGTGTATGGGTTACTTTCACTCAGTTCACTGTGGGGCACTGTTTACATAGACTCTGTTACAGCTGTATGTGGTGTACTTTCACTCTATTTACTGTAGGGCACTGTTTACATAGACTCTGTTACAGCAGTGTATGGTGTACTTTCACTCTGCTTACTGTAGGGCACTGTTTACATAGACTCTGTTTACAGCAGTGTATGGTGTACTTTCACTCTGTTTACCGTCGGGCACTGTTTACATAGACTCTGTTACAGCAGTGTATGGTGTACTTTCACTCTGTTTACTGTGGGGCACTGTTTACATAGATTCAGTTTACAGCAGTGTATGGTGTGCTTTCACTCTGCTTACTATAGTGCACTGTTACATAGACTCTGTTACGGCAGCGTATGGTGTACTTTCACTCTGGTTACTGTGGGGCACTGTTTACATAGACTCTGTAACAGCAGTGTACGGTGTACTTTCACTCTGTTTACTGTGGGGCACTGTTTACATAGACTCTGTTTACAGACGTGTTTGGTGTACTTTCACTCTGTTTATTGTGGAGCACTGTTTACATAGACTCTGTTACAGCAGTGCACGTTGTACTTTCACTCTGTTTACTGTAGTGCACTGTTTACATAGACTCTGTTTACAGCAGTGTATGGTGTACTTTCACTCTGTTTACTGTAATGCACTGTTTACATAGACTATGTTACATCAGTGTGTGGTGAACTTTCACTCTGTTTACTAGAGGGCACTGTTTACATAGACTCTGTTCACAGCAGTGTACGGTGTACTTTCACTCTGTTTACTGTGGGGCACTGTTTACATAGACTCTGTTACAGCAGTGTATGATGTACTTTCACTCTGTTTACTGTGGGGCACTGTTTACATAGACTCAGTTTACAGCAGTGTACGGTGTACTTTCACTCTGCTTACTAAAGTGCACTGTTTACATAGACTATGACAGCAGTGTATGGTGTACTTTCACTCTGTTTACTGGAGTTCACTGTTTACATAGACTCCGTTACAGCAGTGTACGGTGTACTTACACTCTGTTTACTGTTGGGCACTGTTTACATAGACTCTGTTTACAGCAGTGTATGGGTTACTTTCACTCAGTTCACTGTGCTGCACTGTTTACATAGACTCTGTTTACAATAGTGTATGGTGTACTTTCACTGTTTACTGTGGGGCACTGTTTAGATAGACTCTGTTACAGCTGTGTATGGTGTACTTTCACTTTGTTTACTGTAGGGCACTGTTTACATAGACTGTGTTACAGCAGTGTATGGTGTACTTTCACTCTGCTTACTGTAGGGCACTGTTTTCATAGACTCTATTACAGCAGGGAATGGTGTACTGTCACTCTGTTTACTGTAGGGCACTGTTTACATAAACTCTGTTTACAGCAGTGTATGGTGTTCTTTCACTTTGTTTACTGTAGGGCACTGTTTACATAGACCCTGTTACAGTAGATTATGGTGTACTTTCACTTTGCATACTGTATTGCACTGTTTACATAGACTCTATTACAGCAGGGAATAGTGTACTTTCACTCTGTTTACTGTAGGGCACTGTTTACATAAACTCTGTGTACAGCAGTGTATGGTGTACTTTCACTCTGTTTACCGTCGGGCACTGTTTACATAGACTCTGTTACAGCAGTGTATGGTGTACTTTCACTATGATTACTATGGGGCACTGTTTACATAGACTCTGTTACGGCAGTGTACGGTGTACTTTCACTCTGTTTACTGTTGGGCACTGTTTACATAGACTCTGTTTACAGTCGTGTTTGGTGTACTTTCACTCTGTTTTTTGTGGGACACTGTTTACTTAGACTCTGTTACAGCAGTGCACGTTGTACTTTCACTCTGTTTACTGTAGTGCACTGATTACATAGACTCTGTTACAGCAGTGTACGGTGTACTTTCACTCTGTTTACTGTGCGGCACTGTTTACATAGACTCTGTTTACAGCAGTGTATGGTGTACTTTCACTCTGTTTACTGTAGTGCACTGTTTACATAGACTCTGTGACATCAGTGTGTGGTGAACTTTCACTCTGTTTACTGTGGGGCACTGTTTACATAGACTCTGTTACAGCAGTGTATGATGTACTTTCACTCTGTTTACTGTGGGGCGCTGTTTACATAGACTCTGTTACAGCAGTGTATGATGTACTTTCACTCTGTTTACTGTGGGGCGCTGTTTACATAGGCTCTGTTACAGCAGTGTATGGTGTACTTTCACTATGTTTACTGTCGGGCACTGTTTGCATTGACTCTGTTTACAGCAGTGTATGGTGTACTTTCACTCTGTTTACTGTAGGGCACTGTTTACAGAGACTCATTTACAGCAGTATATGGTTTACCTTTACCCTGTTTACAGGGGGGCTCTGTTTACATAGTCTCTGTTACAGCAGTGTATGGTGTACTTTCACCCTGTTTGCTGTAGGGCACTGTTTACATAGAGTCTGTTTACTGCAGTGTATGGTGTACTTTAACCCTGTTTGCTGTAGGGCTCTGTTTACACAGAGTCTGTTACTGCAGTGTATGGTGTACTTTCACTCTGTTTGCTGGCGTGCACTGTTTACAGAGACTCTGTTACAGCAGTGTACGGTGTACTTTCACTCTGTTTACTGTGGCGCACTGTTTACATAGACTCTATTTACAGTAGTGTATGGTGTACTTTCACTCTGTTTACTGTGGGGCACTGTTTACATGTACTGTTTCCAGCAGTGGATGGGTTACTTTCACTCTGTTTACTGTAGTGCACTGATCACAGAGCCTCTGTTACATCGGTGTGTGGTGAACTTTCATTCTGTTTACTGTCGGGCACTGTTTACATAGACTCTGTTTACAGAAGTGTATGGTGCACTTTCACTCTGTTTACTGTGTGGCACTGTTTACATAAATTCTGCTACAGCAGTGTATGGTGTACTTTCACTCTGTTTACTGTGGGGCACTGTTTACATAGACTCAGTTTACAGCAGTGTATAGTGTACTTTCACTCTGTATATTGTGGGGCACTGTTTTCATAGACTCTGTTACAGCAGCGTATGGTGTACTTTCACTCTGGTTACTGTAGAGTACTGTTTACTTCGACTCTGTTACAGCAGTGTGCGGTGTACTTACACTCTGTTTACTGTGGGGCACTGTTTACATAGTCTCTGTTTGCAGTAGTGTATGGTGTACGTTCACTCTGTTTACTGTGGGACACTGTTTACATCGACTCTGTTTACAGCAGTGTATGCGTTACTTTCACTCAGTTCACTGAGGGCACTGTTGACATAGACTCTGTTTACAATAGTGTATGGTGAACTTTCACTCTGTTTACTGTGGGGCACTGTTTACATAGACTCTGTTACAGCTGTGTATGGTGTACTTTCACTCTGTTTACTGTAGGGCACTGTTTACATAGACTCTGTTACAGCTGTGTATGGTGTACTTTCACTCTGTTTACTGTAGGGCACTGTATACTTAGACTCTGTTACAGCAGTGTATGGTGTACTTTCAAGTTGTTTACCGTAGGGCTCTGTTTACATAGACTGTGTTACAGCAGTGTATGGTGTACTTTCTCTCTGCTTACTGTAGGGCACTGTTTACATAGACTCTATTACAGCAGGGAACGGTGTACATCCACTCTGTTTACTGTCGGGCACTGTTTACATAGTCTCTGTTTACAGTAGTGTATGGTGTACATTCACTCTGTTTACTGTGGGACACTGTTTACATCGGCTCTGTTTACAGCAGTGTATGGGTTACTTTCACTCAGTTCACTGAGGGGCACTGTTGACATAGACTCTGTTTACAATAGTGTATGGTGAACTTTCACTCTGTTTACTGTGGGGCACTGTTTACATAGACTGTTACAGCTGTGTATGGTGTACTTTCACTCTGTTTACTGTAGGGCACTGTTTACATAGACTCATTTACAGCAGTATATGGTTTACCTTTACCCTGTTTACAGGGGGGCTCTGTTTACATAGTCTCTGTTACAGCAGTGTATGGTGTACTTTCACCCTGTTTGCTGTAGGGCACTGTTTACATAGAGTCTGTTTACTGCAGTGTATGGTGTACTTTAACCCTGTTTGCTGTAGGGCACTGTTTACACAGAGTCTGTTACTGCAGTGCATGGTGTACTTTCACTCTGTTTGCTGGCGTGCACTGTTTACAGAGACTCTGTTACAGCAGTGTACGGTGTACTTTCACTCTGTTTACTGTGGCGCACTGTTTACATAGACTGTTTACAGTAGTGTATGGTGTACTTTCACTCTGTTTACTATGGGGCACTGTTTACATAGACCGTTTCCAGCAGTGGATGGGTTACTTTCACTCTGTTTACTGTAGTGCACTGATTACATAGCCTCTGTTACATCGGTGTGTGGTGAACTTTCATTCTGTTTACTGTAGGGCACTGTTTACATAGACTCTGTTTACAGAAGTGTATGGTGCACTTTCACTCTGTTTACTGTGTGGCACTGTTTGCATAAATTCTGCTACAGCAGTGTATGGTGTACTTTCACTCTGTTTACTGTGGGGCACTGTTTACATAGACTCAGTTTACAGCAGTGTATGGTGTACTTTCACTCTGTATATTGTGGGGCACTGTTTTCATAGACTCTGTTACAGCAGCGTATGGTGTACTTTCACTCTGGTTACTGTAGAGTACTGTTTACATAGACTCTGTTACAGCAGTGTGCGGTGTACTTACACTCTGTTTACTGTGGGGCACTGTTTACATAGTCTCTGTTTGCAGTAGTGTATGGTGTACGTTCACTCTGTTTACTGTGGGACACTGTTTACATCGACTCTGTTTACAGCAGTGTATGCGTTACTTTCACTCAGTTCACTGAGGGCACTGTTGACATAGACTCTGTTTACAATAGTGTATGGTGAACTTTCACTCTGTTTACTGTGGGGCACTGTTTACATAGACTCTGTTACAGCTGTGTATGGTGTACTTTCACTCTGTTTACTGTAGGGCACTGTTTACATAGACTCTGTTACAGCTGTGTATGGTGTACTTTCACTCTGTTTACTGTAGGGCACTGTTTACTTAGACTCTGTTACAGCAGTGTATGGTGTACTTTCACTCTGTTTGCTGTAGGGCACTGTTTACATAAACTCTGTTTACAGCAGTGTATGGTGTACTTTCAAGTTGTTTACCGTAGGGCTCTGTTTACATAGACTGTGTTACAGCAGTGTATGGTGTACTTTCTCTCTGCTTACTGTAGGGCACTGTTTACATAGACTCTATTACAGCAGGGAACGGTGTACATCCACTCTGTTTACTGTCGGGCACTGTTTACATAAACTCTGTTTACAGCAGTGTATGGTGTTCTTTCACTCTGTTTACTGTGGGGCACTGTTTACATAGACTCTGTTACAGCAGTGTATGGTGTACTTTTACTCTGTTTACTATAGGGCACTGTTTACATAGACTCTGTTTTCAGCAGTGTACGGTGTACTTTCACTCTGTTTACTGTGGGGCACTGTTTTCATAGACTCTGTTACAGCAGCGTATGGTGTACTTTCACTCTTGATACTGTAGTGCACTGTTTACATAGACTCTGTTACAGCAGTGTATGGTGCACTTTCACTCTGTTTACTGTAGGGCACTGTTTACATAGACTCTGTTTACAGCAGTGTATGGTGTACTTTCACTCTGTTTACTGTAGGGCACTGTTTATATAGACTCATTTACTGCAGTGTATGGTGTACTTTCACCCTGTTTACAGGGGGGCACTGTTTACATAGTCTCTGTTACAGCAGTGTATGGTGTACTTTCACCCTGTTTGCTGTAGGGCACTGTTTACATAGAGGCTGTTTACTGCAGTGTACGGTGTACTTTCACTCTGTTTACTGTGGGGCACTGTTTACAGAGACTCTGTTTACAGCAGTGTATGGTGTACTTTCACTCTCTTTACTGGAGGGCACTGTTTACATAGACTCTGTTTACAGCAGTGTATGGGTTACTTTCACTCTGTTTACTGTAGTACACTGATTACATAGACTCTGTTACATCAGTGTGTGGTGAATTTTCACTCTGTTTACTGTAGGACACTGTTTACATAGACTCTGTTTACAGACGTGAATGGTGTACTTTCACTCTGTTTACCGTGTGGCACTGTTTACATAAACTCTGTTACAGCAGTGTATGGCGTACTTTCACTCTGTTTACTGTGGGGCTCTGTTTACATATGCTCAATTTACAGCAGTGTATGGTGTACCTTCACTCTGTTTACTGTAGTGCACTGTTTATATAGACTCTATTACTCCAGTGTATGGTGTACTTTCACTCTGTTTACTGGAGTGCACTGTTTACATAGACTCTGTTACAGCAGTGTACGGTGTACTTACACTCTGTTTACTGTGGGGCACTGTTTACATAGTCTCTGTTTACAGCAGTGTATGGTGTACTTTCACTCTGTTTACTGTGGGGCACCGTTTACATAGACTCTGTTTCGCAGTGTATGGTGTACTTTCCCTCTGTTTACTGTGGGGCACTGTTTACACAGACTCAGGTTATAGCAGTGTATGGTGTACTTTCACTCTGTTTACTGTAGGCCACTGTTTACATAGACTCTGTTACAGCAGTGTATGGTGTAGTTTCACTCTGTTTACTGTAGTGCACTGTTTTCATAGGCTCTATTACAGCAGTGTATGGTGTACTTTCACTCTGTTTACTGGAGTGCACTGTTTACATTGACCCTGATACAGCAGTGTACGGTGTACTTACACTCTGTTTACTGTAGGGCACTGTTTATATAGACTCTGTTTACAGTAGTGTATGGTGTACTTTCACTCTGTTTACTGTGGGACACTGTTTACACAGACTCTGTTTACATCAGTGTATGGGTTACTTTCACTCTGCTTACTGTAGGGCACAGTTTACATAGTCTCCATTACAGCAGGGGATGGTGTACGTTCACTATGTTTACTGTAGGGCACTGTTTACATAAACTCTGTTTACAGCAGAGTAAGGTGTAATTTTACTTTGTTTACTTTAGGGCACTGTTTACATAGACTGTGTTACTGCAGTGTATGGTGTACTTTCACTCTGTTTACTGTGGGGCTCTGTTTACATAGACTCTGTTACAGCAGTGTATGGTGTACTTTCACACTGTTTACTGTGGGGCACTGTTTACATAGAATCTGCTACAGCAGTGTATGGTGTGCTTTTACTCTGTTTACTGTAGGGCACTGTTTACATAGACTCAGTTTACAGCAGTGTACGGTGTACTTTCACTCTGTTTATTGTGGGGCACTGTTTTCATAGACTCTGTTACAGCAGCGTATGGTGTACTTTCCCTCTGTTTATTGTGGGGCACTGTTTTCATAGACTCTGTTACAGCAGTGTATGGTGTACATTCACTCTGTTTACTGTGGGACACTGTTTACATCAGTGTATGGGTTACTTTCACACAGTTCACTGTGGGGCACTGTTTACATAGACTCTGTTTACAGCAGTGTGTGGTGTACTTTCACTCTGTTTACTGTGGGGCACTGTTTAGATAGACTCTGTTACAGCAGTGTATGGCGTACTTTTACTCTGTTTGCTGTAGGGCACTGTTTACATAGACTCTGTTTACAGCAGTGTACGGTGTACTTTCACTCTGTTTATTGTGGGGCACTGTTTTCGTAGACTCTGTTACAGCAGCGTATGGTATACTTTCCCTCTTGTTACTGTAGTGCACTGTTTACATAGACTCTGTTACAGCATTGTATGGTGTACTTTCAATCGGTTTACTGTAGAGCACTGTTTACATAGACTCTGTTACAGCAGTGTATGGTGTACTTTCACTCAATTTACTGTGGGGCACTGTTTACATAGACTCTGTTTACAGTAGTGTTTGGTGTACTTTCACTCTGTTTACGATGGGGCACTGTTTACATAGACTCTGTTTACAGCAGTGAATGTTGTACTTTCACTCTGTTTACTGTGGGGCACTGTTTTCATAGACTCTGTTACAGCAGCGTATGGTGTACTTTCACTCTGTTTACTGTGGGGCACTGTTTACGTAGACTATGTTTACAGTAGTGTATGGTGTACTTTCACTCTGTTTATTGTGGGGCACTGTTTACATAGACTCTGTTATAGCAGTGTATGGTGTACTTTCACTCTGTTTACTGTAGGGCACTGTTTACATGGACTCAGGTTACAGCAGTGTATGGTGTACTTTCACTCTGTTTACTGTAGGGCACTGTTTACATAGACTCTGTTACACCAGTGTATGGTCTACTTTCACTCTATTTACTGTAGGGCACTGTTTACATTGACTCTGTTACAGCAGTGTATGGTGTACTTTCACTCTGTTTATTGTGGGGCACTGTTTTCATAGACTCTGTTACAGCAGCGTATGGTGTACTTTCCCTCTGTTTACTGTGGGGCACTGTTTACATAGACTCTGTTTACAGTCGTGTATGGTGTACGTTCACTGTGTTTACTGTGGGAAACCGTTTACATAGACTCTGTTTACATCAGTGTATGGGTTACTTTCACTCAGTTCACTGTGGGGCACTGTTTACATAGACTCAGTTTACAGTAGTGTATGGTGTACTTTCACTCTGTTTACTGTGGGCCACTGTTTACATGGACTCTGTTACAGCAGTGTATGGTGTACTTTCACTCTGTTTACTGTGGGGCACTGTTTACATAGACTCTGTTACAGCAGTGTATGGTGTACTTTCACTCTGTTTACTGTGGGGCACTGTTTACATAGACTCTGTTACAGCAGTTTATGGTGTACTTTCCCTCTGTTTACTGTGGGGCACTGTTTACATAGACTCTGTTACAGCAGTTTATAGTGTACTTTCACTCTGTTTACCTTAGGGCACTGTTTACATAAACTCTGTTTACAGCAGTGTATGGTGTACTTTCACTTTGTTTACTGGAGGGCACTGTTTACATAGACGGTGTTACAGCAGTGTATGGTGTACTTTCACTCTGTTTACTGTGGAGCACTGTTTACATAGACTCTGTTTACAGCAGCGTACGGTGTACTTTCACTCTGGTTACTGTGGTGCACCGTTTACATAGACTCTGTTACAACAGTGTATGGTGTGCTTTTACTCTGTTTACTGTAGGGCACTGTTTACATAGACTCAGTTTACAGCAGTGTACGGTGTACTTTCACTCTGTTTATTGTGGGGCACTGTTTTCATAGACTCTGTTACAGCAGCGTATGGTGTACTTTCCCTCTGTTTACTGTGGGGCACTGTTTACATCAGTGTATGGGTTACTTTCACTCAGTTCACTGTGGGGCACTGTTTACATAGACTCTGTTTACAGCAGTGTGTGGTGTACTTTCACTCTGTTTACTGTGGGGCACTGTTTACATAGACTCTGTTACAGCAGTGTATGGCGTACTTTTACTCTGTTTGCTGTAGGGCACTGTTTACATAGACTCTGTTTACAGCAGTGTACGGTGTACTTTCACTCTGTTTATTGTGGGGCACTGTTTTCATAGACTCTGTTAGAGCAGCGTATGGTGTACTTTCCCTCTTGTTACTGTAGTGCACTGTTTACATAGACTCTGTTACAGCATTGTATGGTGTACTTTCAATCGGTTTACTGTAGAGCACTGTTTACATAGACTCTGTTACAGCAGTGTATGGTGTACTTTCACTCAATTTACTGTGGGGCACTGTTTACATAGACTCTGTTTACAGCAGTGAATGTTGTACTTTCACTCTGTTTACTGTGGGGCACTGTTTTCATAGACTCTGTTACAGCAGTGTATGGTGTACTTTCACTCTGTTTACTGTAGGGCACTGTTTACATAGACTCTGTTGCAGCAGTGTATGGTGTACTTTCACTCTGTTTATTGTGGGGCACTGTTTTCATAGACTCTGTTACAGCAGCGTATGGTGTACTTTCCCTCTGTTTACTGTAGGGCACTGTTTACATAGACTCTGTTATAGCAGTGTATGGTGTACTTTCACTCTGTTTACTGTAGGGCACTGTCTACATGGACTCAGGTTACAGCAGTGTATGGTGTACTTTCACTCAATTTACTGTGGGGCACTGTTTACATAGACTCTGTTACAGCAGTGTATGGTGTACTTTCACTCAATTTACTGTGGGGCACTGTTTACATAGACTCTGTTTACAGCAGTGAATGTTGTACTTTCACTCTGTTTACTGTGGGGCACTGTTTTCATAGACTCTGTTACAGCAGTGTATGGTGTACTTTCACTCTGTTTACTGTAGGGCACTGTTTACATCGACTCTGTTGCAGCAGTGTATGGTGTACTTTCACTCTGTTTACGATGGGGCACTGTTTACATAGACTCTGTTTACTGTAGTGTATGGTGTACTTTCACTCTGTTTACTGTAGGGCACTGTTTACATAGACTCTGTTGCAGCAGTGTATGGTGTACTTTCACTCTGTTTATTGTGGGGTAATGTTTACGTAGACTATGTTTACAGTAGTGTATGGTGTACTTTCACTCTGTTTATTGTGGGGCACTGTTTACATAGACTCTGTTATAGCAGTGTATGATGTACTTTCACTCTGTTTACTGTAGGGCACTGTCTACATGGACTCAGGTTACAGCAGTGTATGGTGTACTTTCACTCTGTTTACTGTAGGGCACTGTTTACATAGACTCTGTTACACCAGTGTATGGTCTACTTTCACTCTATTTACTGTAGGGCACTGTTTACATTGACTCTGTTACAGCAGTGTATGGTGTACTTTCACTCTGTTTACTGTGGGGCACTGTTTACATAGACTCTGTTTACAGTCGTGTATGGTGTACGTTCACTGTGTTTACTGTGGGAAACTGTTTACATAGACTCTGTTTACATCAGTGTATGGGTTACTTTCACTCAGTTCACTGTGGGGCACTGTTTACATAGACTCAGTTTACAGTAGTGTATGGTGTACTTTCACTCTGTTTGCTGGAGTGCACTGTTTACATGGACTCTGTTACAGCAGTGTATGGTGTACTTTCACTCTGTTTACTGTGGGGCACTGTTTACATAGACTCTGTTACAGCAGTGTATGGTGTACTTTCACTCTGTTTACTGTGGGGCACTGTTTACATAGACTCTGTTACAGCAGTTTATAGTGTACTTTCACTCTGCTTACTGTCGGGCACTGTTTACGTAGACTCTATTACAGCAGGTGATGGTGTACTTTCACTCTGTTTACCTTAGGGCACTGTTTACATAAACTCTGTTTACAGCAGTGTATGGTGTACTTTCACTTTGTTTACTGGAGGGCACTGTTTACATAGACGGTGTTACAGCAGTGTATGGTGTACTTTCACTCTGTTTACTGTGGAGCACTGTTTACATAGACTCTGTTTACAGCAGTGTACGGTGTACTTTCACTCTGTTTACTCTTGGGCACTGTTTTCATAGACTCTGTTACTGCAGCGTACGGTGTACTTTCACTCTGGTTACTGTGGTGCACCGTTTACATAGACTCTGTTACAACAGTGTATGGTGTACTTTCACTCTGTTTACTGTGGGGCACTGTTTACATAGATTCAGTTTACAGCAGTGTATGGTGTACTTTCACTATGTTTACTGCAGGGCACTGTTTACATAGACTCTGTTACAGCAGTGTATGGTGTACTTTCAATCGGTTTACTGTAGGGCACTGTTTACATCGACTCTGTTACAGCAGTGTATGGTGTACTTTCACTCTGTTTACTGTGGGGCACTGTTTACATAGACTCTGTTTACAGCAGTGCATGGGTTACTTTCACTCTGTTTACTGTAGTGCACTTTTTACATAGACTCTGTTACAGCAGTGTGTGGTGAACTTTCACTCTGTTTACTCGAGGGCAATGTTTACATAGACTCTGTTACAGCAGTGTATCATGTACTTTCACTCTGTTTACGATGGGGCACTGTTTACATAGACTTTGTTTACAGCAGTGAATGTTGTACTTGCACTCTGTTTACTGTGGGGCACTGTTTTCATAGACTCTGTTACAGCAGTGTATGGTGTACTTTCACTCTGTTTACTGTAGGGCACTGTTTACGTAGACTCTGTTACAGCAGTGTATGGTGTACTTTCACTCTGTTTACTGTAGGGCACTGTTTACGTAGACTCTGCTACAGCAGTGTATGGTGTACTTTCACTCTGTTTATTGTGGGGCACTGTTTACATAGACTCTGTTATAGCAGTGTATGGTGTACTTTCACTCTGTTTACTGTAGAGCACTGTTTACATGGACTCAGGTTACAGCAGTGTATGGTGTACTTTCACTCTGTTTACTGTAGGGCACTGTTTACATAGACTCTGTTACACCAGTGTATGGTCTACTTTCACTCTATTTACTGTAGGGCACTGTTTACATTGACTCTGTTACAGCAGTGTATGGTGTACTTTCACTCTGTTTATTGTGGGGCACTGTTTTCATAGACTCTGTTACAGCAGCGTATGGTGTACTTTCCCTCTGTTTACTGTGGGGCACTGTTTACATAGACTCTGTTTACAGTCGTGTATGGTGTACGTTCACTCTGTTTACTGTGGGAAACTGTTTACATAGACTCTGTTTACATTAGTGAATGGGTTACTTTCACTCTGTTTACTGTGGGCCACTGTTTACATGGACTCTGTTACAGCAGTGTATGGTGTACTTTCACTCTGTTTACTGTGGGGCACTGTTTACATAGACTCTGTTACAGCAGTGTATGGTGTACTTTCACTCTGTTTACTGTGGGGCACTGTTTACATAGACTCTGTTACAGCAGTTTATAGTGTACTTTCACTCTGCATACTGTCGGGCACTGTTTACGTAGACTCTATTACAGCAGGTGATGGTGTACTTTCACTCTGTTTACCTTAGGGCACTGTTTACATAAACTCTGTTTACAGCAGTGTATGGTGTACTTTCACTTTGTTTACTGGAGGGCACTGTTTACATAGACTCTGTTACAGCTGTGTATGGTTACCTTTCACTCTGTTTACTGTGGCGCACTGTTTACATAGACTCTGTTACAGCAGTGTATGGTGTACTTTCACTCTGTTTACTGTGGAGCACTGTTTACATAGACTCTGTTTACAGCAGTGTATGGTGTACTTTCACTCTGTTTACTATAGGGCACTGTTTTCATAGACTCTGTTACTGCAGCGTACGGTGTACTTTCACTCTGGTTACTGTAGTGCACCGTTTACATAGACTCTGTTACAACAGTGTATGGTGTACTTTCACTCTGTTTACTGTGGGGCACTGTTTACATGGACTCTGTTACAGCAGTGTATGGTGTACTTTCACTCTGTTTACTGTGGGGCACTGTTTACATAGACTCTGTTACAGCAGTTTATAGTGTACTTTCACTCTGCTTACTGTCGGGCACTGTTTACGTAGACTCTATTACAGCAGGTGATGGTGTACTTTCACTCTGTTTACCTTAGGGCACTGTTTACATAAACTCTGTTTACAGCAGTGTATGGTGTACTTTCACTTTGTTTACTGGAGGGCACTGTTTACATAGACGGTGTTACAGCAGTGTATGGTGTACTTTCACTCTGTTTACTGTGGAGCACTGTTTACATAGACTCTGTTTACAGCAGTGTACGGTGTACTTTCACTCTGTTTACTCTTGGGCACTGTTTTCATAGACTCTGTTACTGCAGCGTACGGTGTACTTTCACTCTGGTTACTGTGGTGCACCGTTTACATAGACTCTGTTACAACAGTGTATGGTGTACTTTCACTCTGTTTACTGTGGGGCACTGTTTACATAGATTCAGTTTACAGCAGTGTATGGTGTACTTTCACTATGTTTACTGCAGGGCACTGTTTACATAGACTCTGTTACAGCAGTGTATGGTGTACTTTCAATCGGTTTACTGTAGGGCACTGTTTACATCGACTCTGTTACAGCAGTGTATGGTGTACTTTCACTCTGTTTACTGTGGGGCACTGTTTACATAGACTCTGTTTACAGCAGTGCATGGGTTACTTTCACTCTATTTACTGTAGTGCACTTTTTACATAGACTCTGTTACAGCAGTGTGTGGTGAACTTTCACTCTGTTTACTCGAGGGCAATGTTTACATAGACTCTGTTACAGCAGTGTATCATGTACTTTCACTCTGTTTACGATGGGGCACTGTTTACATAGACTTTGTTTACAGCAGTGAATGTTGTACTTTCACTCTGTTTACTGTGGGGCACTGTTTTCATAGACTCTGTTACAGCAGTGTATGGTGTACTTTCACTCTGTTTACTGTAGGGCACTGTTTACGTAGACTCTGTTACAGCAGTGTATGGTGTACTTTCACTCTGTTTACTGTAGGGCACTGTTTACGTAGACTCTGCTACAGCAGTGTATGGTGTACTTTCACTCTGTTTATTGTGGGGCACTGTTTTCATAGACTCTGTTACAGCAGCGTATGGTGTACTTTCCCTCTGTTTACTGTGGGGCACTGTTTACGTAGACTATGTTTACAGTAGTGTATGGTGTACTTTCACTCTGTTTATTGTGGGGCACTGTTTACATAGACTCTGTTATAGCAGTGTATGGTGTACTTTCACTCTGTTTACTGTAGAGCACTGTTTACATGGACTCAGGTTACAGCAGTGTATGGTGTACTTTCACTCTGTTTACTGTAGGGCACTGTTTACATAGACTCTGTTACACCAGTGTATGGTCTACTTTCACTCTATTTACTGTAGGGCACTGTTTACATTGACTCTGTTACAGCAGTGTATGGTGTACTTTCACTCTGTTTATTGTGGGGCACTGTTTTCATAGACTCTGTTACAGCAGCGTATGGTGTACTTTCCCTCTGTTTACTGTGGGGCACTGTTTACATAGACTCTGTTTACAGTCGTGTATGGTGTACGTTCACTCTGTTTACTGTGGGAAACTGTTTACATAGACTCTGTTTACATCAGTGAATGGGTTACTTTCACTCTGTTTACTGTGGGCCACTGTTTACATGGACTCTGTTACAGCAGTGTATGGTGTACTTTCACTCTGTTTACTGTGGGGCACTGTTTACATAGACTCTGTTACAGCAGTGTATGGTGTACTTTCACTCTGTTTACTGTGGGGCACTGTTTACATAGACTCTGTTACAGCAGTTTATAGTGTACTTTCACTCTGCATACTGTCGGGCACTGTTTACGTAGACTCTATTACAGCAGGTGATGGTGTACTTTCACTCTGTTTACCTTAGGGCACTGTTTACATAAACTCTGTTTACAGCAGTGTATGGTGTACTTTCACTTTGTTTACTGGAGGGCACTGTTTACATAGACTCTGTTACAGCTGTGTATGGTTACCTTTCACTCTGTTTACTGTGGAGCACTGTTTACATAGACTCTGTTACAGCAGTGTATGGTGTACTTTCACTCTGTTTACTGTGGAGCACTGTTTACATAGACTCTGTTTACAGCAGTGTACGGTGTACTTTCACTCTGTTTACTATAGGGCACTGTTTACATAGACTCTGTTTACAGCAGTGTATGGTGTACTTTCACTCTGTTTACTATAGGGCACTGTTTTCATAGACTCTGTTACTGCAGCGTACGGTGTACTTTCACTCTGGTTACTGTAGTGCACCGTTTACATAGACTCTGTTACAACAGTGTATGGTGTACTTTCACTCTGTTTACTGTGGGGCACTGTTTACATGGACTCTGTTACAGCAGTGTATGGTGTACTTTCACTCTGTTTACTGTGGGGCACTGTTTACATAGACTCTGTTACAGCAGTGTATGGTGTACTTTCACTCTGTTTACTGTGGGGCACTGTTTACATAGACTCTGTTACAGCAGTTTATAGTGTACTTTCACTCTGCATACTGTCGGGCACTGTTTACGTAGACTCTATTACAGCAGGTGATGGTGTACTTTCACTCTGTTTACCTTAGGGCACTGTTTACATAAACTCTGTTTACAGCAGTGTATGGTGTACTTTCACTTTGTTTACTGGAGGGCACTGTTTACATAGACTCTGTTACAGCTGTGTATGGTTACCTTTCACTCTGTTTACTGTGGAGCACTGTTTACATAGACTCTGTTACAGCAGTGTATGGTGTACTTTCACTCTGTTTACTGTGGAGCACTGTTTACATAGACTCTGTTTACAGCAGTGTACGGTGTACTTTCACTCTGTTTACTATAGGGCACTGTTTACATAGACTCTGTTTACAGCAGTGTATGGTGTACTTTCACTCTGTTTACTATAGGGCACTGTTTTCATAGACTCTGTTACTGCAGCGTACGGTGTACTTTCACTCTGGTTACTGTAGTGCACCGTTTACATAGACTCTGTTACAACAGTGTATGGTGTACTTTCACTCTGTTTACTGTGGGGCACTGTTTACATGGACTCTGTTACAGCAGTGTATGGTGTACTTTCACTCTGTTTACTGTGGGGCACTGTTTACATAGACTCTGTTACAGCAGTGTATGGTGTACTTTCACTCTGTTTACTGTGGGGCACTGTTTACATAGACTCTGTTACAGCAGTTTATAGTGTACTTTCACTCTGCTTACTGTCGGGCACTGTTTACGTAGACTCTATTACAGCAGGTGATGGTGTACTTTCACTCTGTTTACCTTAGGGCACTGTTTACATAAACTCTGTTTACAGCAGTGTATGGTGTACTTTCACTTTGTTTACTGGAGGGCACTGTTTACATAGACGGTGTTACAGCAGTGTATGGTGTACTTTCACTCTGTTTACTGTGGAGCACTGTTTACATAGACTCTGTTTACAGCAGTGTACGGTGTACTTTCACTCTGTTTACTCTTGGGCACTGTTTTCATAGACTCTGTTACTGCAGCGTACGGTGTACTTTCACTCTGGTTACTGTGGTGCACCGTTTACATCGACTCTGTTACAACAGTGTATGGTGTACTTTCACTCTGTTTACTGTGGGGCACTGTTTACATAGATTCAGTTTACAGCAGTGTATGGTGTACTTTCACTATGTTTACTGCAGGGCACTGTTTACATAGACTCTGTTACAGCAGTGTATGGTGTACTTTCAATCGGTTTACTGTAGGGCACTGTTTACATCGACTCTGTTACAGCAGTGTATGGTGTACTTTCACTCTGTTTACTGTGGGGCACTGTTTACATAGACTCTGTTTACAGCAGTGCATGGGTTACTTTCACTCTGTTTACTGTAGTGCACTTTTTACATAGACTCTGTTACAGCAGTGTGTGGTGAACTTTCACTCTGTTTACTCGAGGGCAATGTTTACATAGACTCTGTTACAGCAGTGTATCATGTACTTTCACTCTGTTTACGATGGGGCACTGTTTACATAGACTTTGTTTACAGCAGTGAATGTTGTACTTTCACTCTGTTTACTGTGGGGCACTGTTTTCATAGACTCTGTTACAGCAGCGTATGGTGTACTTTCACTCTGTTTACTGTAGGGCACTGTTTACGTAGACTCTGTTACAGCAGTGTATGGTGTACTTTCACTCTGTTTATTGTGGGGCACTGTTTTCATAGACTCTGTTACAGCAGCGTATGGTGTACTTTCCCTCTGTTTACTGTGGGGCACTGTTTACGTAGACTATGTTTACAGTAGTGTATGGTGTACTTTCACTCTGTTTATTGTGGGGCACTGTTTACATAGACTCTGTTATAGCAGTGTATGGTGTACTTTCACTCTGTTTACTGTAGAGCACTGTTTACATGGACTCAGGTTACAGCAGTGTATGGTGTACTTTCACTCTGTTTACTGTAGGGCACTGTTTACATAGACTCTGTTACACCAGTGTATGGTCTACTTTCACTCTATTTACTGTAGGGCACTGTTTACATTGACTCTGTTACAGCAGTGTATGGTGTACTTTCACTCTGTTTATTGTGGGGCACTGTTTTCATAGACTCTGTTACAGCAGCGTATGGTGTACTTTCCCTCTGTTTACTGTGGGGCACTGTTTACATAGACTCTGTTTACAGTCGTGTATGGTGTACGTTCACTCTGTTTACTGTGGGAAACTGTTTACATAGACTCTGTTTACATCAGTGAATGGGTTACTTTCACTCTGTTTACTGTGGGCCACTGTTTACATGGACTCTGTTACAGCAGTGTATGGTGTACTTTCACTCTGTTTACTGTGGGGCACTGTTTACATAGACTCTGTTACAGCAGTGTAAGGTGTACTTTCACTCTGTTTACTGTGGGGCACTGTTTACATAGACTCTGTTACAGCAGTTTATAGTGTACTTTCACTCTGCATACTGTCGGGCACTGTTTACGTAGACTCTATTACAGCAGGTGATGGTGTACTTTCACTCTGTTTACCTTAGGGCACTGTTTACATAAACTCTGTTTACAGCAGTGTATGGTGTACTTTCACTTTGTTTACTGGAGGGCACTGTTTACATAGACTCTGTTACAGCTGTGTATGGTTACCTTTCACTCTGTTTACTGTGGCGCACTGTTTACATAGACTCTGTTACAGCAGTGTATGGTGTACTTTCACTCTGTTTACTGTGGAGCACTGTTTACATAGACTCTGTTTACAGCAGTGTACGGTGTACTTTCACTCTGTTTACTATAGGGCACTGTTTTCATAGACTCTGTTACTGCAGCGTACGGTGTACTTTCACTCTGGTTACTGTAGTGCACCGTTTTCATAGACTCTGTTACAACAGTGTATGGTGTACTTTCACTCTGTTTACTGTGGGGCACTGTTTACATAGATTCAGTTTACAGCAGTGTATGGTGTACTTTCACTATGTTTACTGCAGGGCACTGTTTACATAGACTCTGTTACAGCAGTGTATGGTGTACTTTCAATCGGTTTACTGTAGGGCACTGTTTACATCGACTCTGTTACAGCAGTGTATGGTGTACTTTCACTCTGTTTACTGTGGGGCACTGTTTACATAGACTCTGTTTACAGCAGTGCATGGGTTACTTTCACTCTGTTTACTGTAGTGCACTTTTTACATAGACTCTGTTACATCAGTGTGTGGTGAACTTTCACTCTGTTTACTCGAGGGCAATGTTTACATAGACTCTGTTACAGCAGTGTATCATGTACTTTCACTCTGTTTACTCGAGGGCACTGTTTACATAGACTCTGTTTAAAGCAGTGTATGGGTTACTTTCACTCAGTTCACTGTGGGGCACTGTTTACATAGACTCTGTTTACAGTAGTGTATGGTGTACTTTCACTCTGTTTACTGTGGGGCACTGTTTACATAGACTCTGTTACAGCAGTGTATGGTGTACTTTCACTCTGTTTGCTGTGGAGCACTGTTAACATAGACTCTGTTACAGCAGTGTATGGTGTACTTTCACTCTGTTTACTGTGGGGCACTGTTTACATAGTCTCTGTTACAGCAGTGTATGGTGTACTTTTACTCTGTTTACTGTAGGACACTGTTCACATAGACTCTGTTTACAGCAGTGTACGGTGTACTTTCACTCTGTTTATTGTGGGGCACCGTTTTCATAGGCTCTGTAACAAGCAGCGTATGGTGTACTTTCCCTCTGGTTACTGTAGTGCACTGTTTACATAGACTCTGTTACAGCAGCGTATGGTGTACTTTCACTCTGTTTACTGTAGGGCACTGTTTACAAAGACTCTGTTACAGCAGTGCATGGTGTACTTTCAATCGGTTTACTGTAGGGCACTGTTTACATAGACTCTGTTACAGCAGTGTATGGTGTACTTTCACTCTGTTTATTGTGGGGCACTGTTTAAATAGACTCTGTTACAGTAGTGTACTGTGTACTTTGACTCAGTTTAATGTTGGGCACTGTTTACATAGACTCTGCTTACAGTATTGTTTGGTGTGCTTTCAATCTGTTTACTATGGGTCACTGTTTACATGGACTCTGTTTACAGCAGTGAATGTTGTACTTTCACTCTGTTTACTGTGGGGCACTGTTTTCATAGACTCTGTTACAGCAGTGTATGGTGTACTTTCACTCTGTTTACTGTGGGGCACTGTTTACATAGACTCTGTTTACAGTCGTGTATGGTGTACGTTCACTCTGTTTACTGTGGGAAACTGTTTACATAGACTCTGTTTACATTAGTGAATGGGTTACTTTCACTCTGTTTACTGTGGGCCACTGTTTACATGGACTCTGTTACAGCAGTGTATGGTGTACTTTCACTCTGTTTACTGTGGGGCACTGTTTACATAGACTCTGTTACAGCAGTGTATGGTGTACTTTCACTCTGTTTACTGTGGGGCACTGTTTACATAGACTCTGTTACAGCAGTTTATAGTGTACTTTCACTCTGCATACTGTCGGGCACTGTTTACGTAGACTCTATTACAGCAGGTGATGGTGTACTTTCACTCTGTTTACCTTAGGGCACTGTTTACATAAACTCTGTTTACAGCAGTGTATGGTGTACTTTCACTTTGTTTACTGGAGGGCACTGTTTACATAGACTCTGTTACAGCTGTGTATGGTTACCTTTCACTCTGTTTACTGTGGCGCACTGTTTACATAGACTCTGTTACAGCAGTGTATGGTGTACTTTCACTCTGTTTACTGTGGAGCACTGTTTACATAGACTCTGTTTACAGCAGTGTATGGTGTACTTTCACTCTGTTTACTATAGGGCACTGTTTTCATAGACTCTGTTACTGCAGCGTACGGTGTACTTTCACTCTGGTTACTGTAGTGCACCGTTTACATAGACTCTGTTACAACAGTGTATGGTGTACTTTCACTCTGTTTACTGTGGGGCACTGTTTACATGGACTCTGTTACAGCAGTGTATGGTGTACTTTCACTCTGTTTACTGTGGGGCACTGTTTACATAGACTCTGTTACAGCAGTTTATAGTGTACTTTCACTCTGCTTACTGTCGGGCACTGTTTACGTAGACTCTATTACAGCAGGTGATGGTGTACTTTCACTCTGTTTACCTTAGGGCACTGTTTACATAAACTCTGTTTACAGCAGTGTATGGTGTACTTTCACTTTGTTTACTGGAGGGCACTGTTTACATAGACGGTGTTACAGCAGTGTATGGTGTACTTTCACTCTGTTTACTGTGGAGCACTGTTTACATAGACTCTGTTTACAGCAGTGTACGGTGTACTTTCACTCTGTTTACTCTTGGGCACTGTTTTCATAGACTCTGTTACTGCAGCGTACGGTGTACTTTCACTCTGGTTACTGTGGTGCACCGTTTACATAGACTCTGTTACAACAGTGTATGGTGTACTTTCACTCTGTTTACTGTGGGGCACTGTTTACATAGATTCAGTTTACAGCAGTGTATGGTGTACTTTCACTATGTTTACTGCAGGGCACTGTTTACATAGACTCTGTTACAGCAGTGTATGGTGTACTTTCAATCGGTTTACTGTAGGGCACTGTTTACATCGACTCTGTTACAGCAGTGTATGGTGTACTTTCACTCTGTTTACTGTGGGGCACTGTTTACATAGACTCTGTTTACAGCAGTGCATGGGTTACTTTCACTCTATTTACTGTAGTGCACTTTTTACATAGACTCTGTTACAGCAGTGTGTGGTGAACTTTCACTCTGTTTACTCGAGGGCAATGTTTACATAGACTCTGTTACAGCAGTGTATCATGTACTTTCACTCTGTTTACGATGGGGCACTGTTTACATAGACTTTGTTTACAGCAGTGAATGTTGTACTTTCACTCTGTTTACTGTGGGGCACTGTTTTCATAGACTCTGTTACAGCAGTGTATGGTGTACTTTCACTCTGTTTACTGTAGGGCACTGTTTACGTAGACTCTGTTACAGCAGTGTATGGTGTACTTTCACTCTGTTTACTGTAGGGCACTGTTTACGTAGACTCTGCTACAGCAGTGTATGGTGTACTTTCACTCTGTTTATTGTGGGGCACTGTTTTCATAGACTCTGTTACAGCAGCGTATGGTGTACTTTCCCTCTGTTTACTGTGGGGCACTGTTTACGTAGACTATGTTTACAGTAGTGTATGGTGTACTTTCACTCTGTTTATTGTGGGGCACTGTTTACATAGACTCTGTTATAGCAGTGTATGGTGTACTTTCACTCTGTTTACTGTAGAGCACTGTTTACATGGACTCAGGTTACAGCAGTGTATGGTGTACTTTCACTCTGTTTACTGTAGGGCACTGTTTACATAGACTCTGTTACACCAGTGTATGGTCTACTTTCACTCTATTTACTGTAGGGCACTGTTTACATTGACTCTGTTACAGCAGTGTATGGTGTACTTTCACTCTGTTTATTGTGGGGCACTGTTTTCATAGACTCTGTTACAGCAGCGTATGGTGTACTTTCCCTCTGTTTACTGTGGGGCACTGTTTACATAGACTCTGTTTACAGTCGTGTATGGTGTACGTTCACTCTGTTTACTGTGGGAAACTGTTTACATAGACTCTGTTTACATCAGTGAATGGGTTACTTTCACTCTGTTTACTGTGGGCCACTGTTTACATGGACTCTGTTACAGCAGTGTATGGTGTACTTTCACTCTGTTTACTGTGGGGCACTGTTTACATAGACTCTGTTACAGCAGTGTATGGTGTACTTTCACTCTGTTTACTGTGGGGCACTGTTTACATAGACTCTGTTACAGCAGTTTATAGTGTACTTTCACTCTGCATACTGTCGGGCACTGTTTACGTAGACTCTATTACAGCAGGTGATGGTGTACTTTCACTCTGTTTACCTTAGGGCACTGTTTACATAAACTCTGTTTACAGCAGTGTATGGTGTACTTTCACTTTGTTTACTGGAGGGCACTGTTTACATAGACTCTGTTACAGCTGTGTATGGTTACCTTTCACTCTGTTTACTGTGGAGCACTGTTTACATAGACTCTGTTACAGCAGTGTATGGTGTACTTTCACTCTGTTTACTGTGGAGCACTGTTTACATAGACTCTGTTTACAGCAGTGTACGGTGTACTTTCACTCTGTTTACTATAGGGCACTGTTTACATAGACTCTGTTTACAGCAGTGTATGGTGTACTTTCACTCTGTTTACTATAGGGCACTGTTTTCATAGACTCTGTTACTGCAGCGTACGGTGTACTTTCACTCTGGTTACTGTAGTGCACCGTTTACATAGACTCTGTTACAACAGTGTATGGTGTACTTTCACTCTGTTTACTGTGGGGCACTGTTTACATGGACTCTGTTACAGCAGTGTATGGTGTACTTTCACTCTGTTTACTGTGGGGCACTGTTTACATAGACTCTGTTACAGCAGTGTATGGTGTACTTTCACTCTGTTTACTGTGGGGCACTGTTTACATAGACTCTGTTACAGCAGTTTATAGTGTACTTTCACTCTGCATACTGTCGGGCACTGTTTACGTAGACTCTATTACAGCAGGTGATGGTGTACTTTCACTCTGTTTACCTTAGGGCACTGTTTACATAAACTCTGTTTACAGCAGTGTATGGTGTACTTTCACTTTGTTTACTGGAGGGCACTGTTTACATAGACTCTGTTACAGCTGTGTATGGTTACCTTTCACTCTGTTTACTGTGGAGCACTGTTTACATAGACTCTGTTACAGCAGTGTATGGTGTACTTTCACTCTGTTTACTGTGGAGCACTGTTTACATAGACTCTGTTTACAGCAGTGTACGGTGTACTTTCACTCTGTTTACTATAGGGCACTGTTTACATAGACTCTGTTTACAGCAGTGTATGGTGTACTTTCACTCTGTTTACTATAGGGCACTGTTTTCATAGACTCTGTTACTGCAGCGTACGGTGTACTTTCACTCTGGTTACTGTAGTGCACCGTTTACATAGACTCTGTTACAACAGTGTATGGTGTACTTTCACTCTGTTTACTGTGGGGCACTGTTTACATGGACTCTGTTACAGCAGTGTATGGTGTACTTTCACTCTGTTTACTGTGGGGCACTGTTTACATAGACTCTGTTACAGCAGTGTATGGTGTACTTTCACTCTGTTTACTGTGGGGCACTGTTTACATAGACTCTGTTACAGCAGTTTATAGTGTACTTTCACTCTGCTTACTGTCGGGCACTGTTTACGTAGACTCTATTACAGCAGGTGATGGTGTACTTTCACTCTGTTTACCTTAGGGCACTGTTTACATAAACTCTGTTTACAGCAGTGTATGGTGTACTTTCACTTTGTTTACTGGAGGGCACTGTTTACATAGACGGTGTTACAGCAGTGTATGGTGTACTTTCACTCTGTTTACTGTGGAGCACTGTTTACATAGACTCTGTTTACAGCAGTGTACGGTGTACTTTCACTCTGTTTACTCTTGGGCACTGTTTTCATAGACTCTGTTACTGCAGCGTACGGTGTACTTTCACTCTGGTTACTGTGGTGCACCGTTTACATCGACTCTGTTACAACAGTGTATGGTGTACTTTCACTCTGTTTACTGTGGGGCACTGTTTACATAGATTCAGTTTACAGCAGTGTATGGTGTACTTTCACTATGTTTACTGCAGGGCACTGTTTACATAGACTCTGTTACAGCAGTGTATGGTGTACTTTCAATCGGTTTACTGTAGGGCACTGTTTACATCGACTCTGTTACAGCAGTGTATGGTGTACTTTCACTCTGTTTACTGTGGGGCACTGTTTACATAGACTCTGTTTACAGCAGTGCATGGGTTACTTTCACTCTGTTTACTGTAGTGCACTTTTTACATAGACTCTGTTACAGCAGTGTGTGGTGAACTTTCACTCTGTTTACTCGAGGGCAATGTTTACATAGACTCTGTTACAGCAGTGTATCATGTACTTTCACTCTGTTTACGATGGGGCACTGTTTACATAGACTTTGTTTACAGCAGTGAATGTTGTACTTTCACTCTGTTTACTGTGGGGCACTGTTTTCATAGACTCTGTTACAGCAGCGTATGGTGTACTTTCACTCTGTTTACTGTAGGGCACTGTTTACGTAGACTCTGTTACAGCAGTGTATGGTGTACTTTCACTCTGTTTATTGTGGGGCACTGTTTTCATAGACTCTGTTACAGCAGCGTATGGTGTACTTTCCCTCTGTTTACTGTGGGGCACTGTTTACGTAGACTATGTTTACAGTAGTGTATGGTGTACTTTCACTCTGTTTATTGTGGGGCACTGTTTACATAGACTCTGTTATAGCAGTGTATGGTGTACTTTCACTCTGTTTACTGTAGAGCACTGTTTACATGGACTCAGGTTACAGCAGTGTATGGTGTACTTTCACTCTGTTTACTGTAGGGCACTGTTTACATAGACTCTGTTACACCAGTGTATGGTCTACTTTCACTCTATTTACTGTAGGGCACTGTTTACATTGACTCTGTTACAGCAGTGTATGGTGTACTTTCACTCTGTTTATTGTGGGGCACTGTTTTCATAGACTCTGTTACAGCAGCGTATGGTGTACTTTCCCTCTGTTTACTGTGGGGCACTGTTTACATAGACTCTGTTTACAGTCGTGTATGGTGTACGTTCACTCTGTTTACTGTGGGAAACTGTTTACATAGACTCTGTTTACATCAGTGAATGGGTTACTTTCACTCTGTTTACTGTGGGCCACTGTTTACATGGACTCTGTTACAGCAGTGTATGGTGTACTTTCACTCTGTTTACTGTGGGGCACTGTTTACATAGACTCTGTTACAGCAGTGTAAGGTGTACTTTCACTCTGTTTACTGTGGGGCACTGTTTACATAGACTCTGTTACAGCAGTTTATAGTGTACTTTCACTCTGCATACTGTCGGGCACTGTTTACGTAGACTCTATTACAGCAGGTGATGGTGTACTTTCACTCTGTTTACCTTAGGGCACTGTTTACATAAACTCTGTTTACAGCAGTGTATGGTGTACTTTCACTTTGTTTACTGGAGGGCACTGTTTACATAGACTCTGTTACAGCTGTGTATGGTTACCTTTCACTCTGTTTACTGTGGCGCACTGTTTACATAGACTCTGTTACAGCAGTGTATGGTGTACTTTCACTCTGTTTACTGTGGAGCACTGTTTACATAGACTCTGTTTACAGCAGTGTACGGTGTACTTTCACTCTGTTTACTATAGGGCACTGTTTTCATAGACTCTGTTACTGCAGCGTACGGTGTACTTTCACTCTGGTTACTGTAGTGCACCGTTTACATAGACTCTGTTACAACAGTGTATGGTGTACTTTCACTCTGTTTACTGTGGGGCACTGTTTACATAGATTCAGTTTACAGCAGTGTATGGTGTACTTTCACTATGTTTACTGCAGGGCACTGTTTACATAGACTCTGTTACAGCAGTGTATGGTGTACTTTCAATCGGTTTACTGTAGGGCACTGTTTACATCGACTCTGTTACAGCAGTGTATGGTGTACTTTCACTCTGTTTACTGTGGGGCACTGTTTACATAGACTCTGTTTACAGCAGTGCATGGGTTACTTTCACTCTGTTTACTGTAGTGCACTTTTTACATAGACTCTGTTACATCAGTGTGTGGTGAACTTTCACTCTGTTTACTCGAGGGCAATGTTTACATAGACTCTGTTACAGCAGTGTATCATGTACTTTCACTCTGTTTACTCGAGGGCACTGTTTACATAGACTCTGTTTAAAGCAGTGTATGGGTTACTTTCACTCAGTTCACTGTGGGGCACTGTTTACATAGACTCTGTTTACAGTAGTGTATGGTGTACTTTCACTCTGTTTACTGTGGGGCACTGTTTACATAGACTCTGTTACAGCAGTGTATGGTGTACTTTCACTCTGTTTGCTGTGGAGCACTGTTAACATAGACTCTGTTACAGCAGTGTATGGTGTACTTTCACTCTGTTTACTGTGGGGCACTGTTTACATAGTCTCTGTTACAGCAGTGTATGGTGTACTTTTACTCTGTTTACTGTAGGACACTGTTCACATAGACTCTGTTTACAGCAGTGTACGGTGTACTTTCACTCTGTTTATTGTGGGGCACCGTTTTCATAGGCTCTGTAACAAGCAGCGTATGGTGTACTTTCCCTCTGGTTACTGTAGTGCACTGTTTACATAGACTCTGTTACAGCAGCGTATGGTGTACTTTCACTCTGTTTACTGTAGGGCACTGTTTACAAAGACTCTGTTACAGCAGTGCATGGTGTACTTTCAATCGGTTTACTGTAGGGCACTGTTTACATAGACTCTGTTACAGCAGTGTATGGTGTACTTTCACTCTGTTTATTGTGGGGCACTGTTTAAATAGACTCTGTTACAGTAGTGTACTGTGTACTTTGACTCAGTTTAATGTTGGGCACTGTTTACATAGACTCTGCTTACAGTATTGTTTGGTGTGCTTTCAATCTGTTTACTATGGGTCACTGTTTACATGGACTCTGTTTACAGCAGTGAATGTTGTACTTTCACTCTGTTTACTGTGGGGCACTGTTTTCATAGACTCTGTTACAGCAGTGTATGGTGTACTTTCACTCTGTTTACTGTGGGGCACTGTTTACATCAGTGTATGGGTTACTTTCACTCAGTTCACTGTGGGGTACTGTTTACATAGACTCTGTTACAGCAGTGTATGGTGTACTTTTACTCTGTTTGCTCTAGGGCACTGTTTACATAGACTCTGTTTACAGCAGTGTACGGTGTACTTTCACTCTGTTTATTGTGGGGCACTGTTTTCATATACTCTGTTACAGCAGCGTATGGTGTATTTTCCCTCTGGTTACTGTAGTGCACTGTTTACATAGACTCTGTTACAGCATTGTATGGTGTACTTTCAATCGGTTTACTGTGGGGCACTGTTTACATAGACTCTGTTACAGCATTGTATGGTGTACTTTCAATCGGTTTACTGTGGGGCACTGTTTACATAGACTCTGTTTACAGCAGTGTATGGTGTACTTTCACTCAGTTTACTGTGGGGCACTGTTTACATAGACTGTGTTTACAGTAGTGTTTGGTGTACTTTCACTCTGTTTACGATGGGGCACTGCTTACATAGACTCTGTTTACAGCAGTGAATGTTGTAATTTCACTCTGTTTACTGTGGGGCACTGTTTTCATAGTCTCTGTTACAGCAGTGTATGGTGTACTTTCACTCTGTTTACTGTAGGGCACTGTTTACATTGACTCTGTTACAGCAGTGTATGGTGTACTTTCACTCTGTTTATTGTGGGGCACTGTTTTCATAGACTCTGTTACAGCAGCGTATGGTGTACTTTCCCTCTGTTTACTGTGGGGCACTGTTTACATAGACTCTGTTTACAGTCGTGTATGGTGTACGTTCACTCTGTTTACTGTGGGAAACTGTTTACATAGACTCTGTTTACATCAGTGTATGGGTTACTTTCACTCAGTTCACTGTGGGGCACTGTTTACATAGACTCAGTTTACAGTAGTGTATGGTGTACTTTCACTCTGTTTACTGTGGGCCACTGTTTACATGGACTCTGTTACAGCAGTGTATGGTGTACTTTCACTCTGTTTACTGTGGGGCACTGTTTACATAGACTCTGTTACAGCAGTGTATGGTGTACTTTCACTCTGTTTACTGTGGGGCACTGTTTACATAGACTCTGTTACAGCAGTTTATAGTGTACTTTCACTCTGCTTACTGTCGGGCACTGTTTACGTAGACTCTATTACAGCAGGTGATGGTGTACTTTCACTCTGTTTACCTTAGGGCACTGTTTACATAAACTCTGTTTACAGCAGTGTATGGTGTACTTTCACTTTGTTTACTGGAGGGCACTGTTTACATAGACGGTGTTACAGCAGTGTATGGTGTACTTTCAATCGGTTTACTGTAGGGCACTGTTTACATCGACTCTGTTACAGCAGTGTACGGTGTACTTTCAATCTGTTTACTATAGGGCACTGTTTTCATAGACTCTGTTACTGCAGCGTACGGTGTACTTTCACTCTGGTTACTGTAGTGCACCGTTTACATAGACTCTGTTACAACAGTGTATGGTGTACTTTCACTCTGTTTACTGTGGGGCACTGTTTACATAGATTCAGTTTACAGCAGTGTATGGTGTACTTTCACTATGTTTACTGCAGGGCACTGTTTACATAGACTCTGTTACAGCAGTGTATGGTGTACTTTCAATCGGTTTACTGTAGGGCACTGTTTACATCGACTCTGTTACAGCAGTGTATGGTGTACTTTCACTCTGTTTACTGTGGGGCACTGTTTACATAGACTCTGTTTACAGCAGTGCATGGGTTACTTTCACTCTGTTTACTGTAGTGCACTTTTTACATAGACTCTGTTACATCAGTGTGTGGTGAACTTTCACTCTGTTTACTCGAGGGCACTGTTTACATGGACTCTGTTACAGCAGTGTATCATGTACTTTCACTCTGTTTACTCGAGGGCACTGTTTACATAGACTCTGTTTACAGCAGTGTATGGGTTGCTTTCACTCAGTTCACTGTGGGGCACTGTTTACATAGACTCTGTTTACAGTAGTGTATGGTGTACTTTCACTCTGTTTACTGTGGGGCACTGTTTACATAGACTCTGTTACAGCAGTGTATGGTGTACTTTCACTCTGTTTACTGTGGAGCACTGTTAACATAGACTCTGTTACAGCAGTGTATGGTGTACTTTCACTCTGTTTACTGTGGGGCACTGTTTACATAGTCTCTGTTACAGCGGTGTATGGTGTACTTTTACTCTGTTTACTGTAGGACACTGTTCACATAGACTCTGTTAACAGCAGTGTACGGTGTACTTTCACTCTGTTTATTGTGGGGCACCGTTTTCATAGGCTCTGTAACAAGCAGCGTATGGTGTACTTTCCCTCTGGTTACTGTAGTGCACTGTTTACATAGACTCTGTTACAGCAGTGTATGGTGTACTTTCACTGTTTACTGTGGGGGCACTGCTTACATAGATTCAGTTTACAGCAGTGTATGTTGTACTTTCACTCTGTTTACTGCAGGGCACTGTTTACATAGACTCTGTTACAGCAGTGTATGTTGTACTTTCACTCTGTTTACTGTAGGGCACTGTTTACATAGACTCTGTTACAGCAGTGGATGGTGTACTTTCACTCTGTTTACTGTAGGGCACTGTTTACATAGACTCTGTTACAGCAGTGTATGGTGTACTTTCACTCTGTTTATTGTGGGGCACTGTTTAAATAGACTCTGTTACAGTAGTGTACTGTGTACTTTGACTCAGTTTAATGTTGGGCACTGTTTACATAGACTCTGTTTACAGTATTGTTTGGTGCACTTTCAATCTGTTTACTATGGGTCACTGTTTACATAGGCTCTGTTTACAGCAGTGAATGTTGTACTTTCACTCTGTTTACTGTGGGGCACTGTTTTCATAGACTCTGTTACAGCAGTGTATGGTGTACTTTCACTCTGTTTACTGTGGGGCACTGTTTACATCAGTGTATGGGTTACTTTCACTCAGTTCACTGTGGGGTACTGTTTACATAGACTCTGTTACAGCAGTGTATGGTGTACTTTTACTCTGTTTGCTCTAGGGCAGTGTTTACATAGACTGTGTTTACAGCAGTGTACGGTGTACTTTCACTCTGTTTATTGTGGGGCACTGTTTTCATAGACTCTGTTACAGCAGCGTATGGTGTACTTTCCCTCTGGTTACTGTAGTGCACTGTTTACATAGACTCTGTTACAGCATTGTATGGTGTACTTTCAATCGGTTTACTGTGGGGCACTGTTTACATAGACTCTGTTGCAGCAGTGTATGGTGTACTTTCACTCAGTTTACTGTGGGGCACTGTTTACATAGACTCTGTTTACAGTAGTGTTTGGTGTACTTTCACTCTGTTTACGATGGGGCACTGCTTACATAGACTCTGTTTACAGCAGTGAATGTTGTAATTTCACTCTGTTTACTGTGGGGCACTGTTTTCATAGTCTCTGTTACAGCAGTGTATGGTGTACTTTCACTCTGTTTACTGTAGGGCACTGTTTACATAGACTCTGTTACAGCAGTGTATAGTGTACTTTCACTCTATTTACTGTAGGGCACTGTTTTCATAGACTCTGTTACAGCAGCGTATGGTGTACTTTCCCTCTGTTTTCTGTGGGGCACTGTTTATATAGACTATGTTTACAGTGGTGTATGGTGTACTTTCACTCTGTTTATTGTGGGGCACTGTTTACATAGACTCTGTTATAGCAGTGTATGGTGTACTTTCACTCTGTTTACTGTGGGGCACTGTTTACATAGACTCAGGTTACAGCAGTGTATGGTGTACTTTCACTCTGTTTATTGTGGGGCACTGTTTTCATAGACTCTGTTACAGCAGCGTATGGTGTACTTTCCCTCTGTTTACTGTGGGGCACTGTTTACATAGACTATGTTTACAGTAGTGTATGGTGTACGTTCACTCTGTTTACTGTGGGACACTGTTTACATAGACTCTGTTTACATCAGTGTATGGGTTACTTTCACTCAGTTCACTGTGGGGCACTGTTTACATAGACTCTCTTACAGCAGTGTATGGTGTACTTTCACTCTGTTTACTGTGGGGCACTGTTTACATTGGCTCTGTAACAAGCAGCGTATGGTGTACTTTCCCTCTGGTTACTGTAGTGCACTGTTTACATTGACTCTGTTACAGCAGTGTATGGTGTACTTTCACTGTTTACTGTGGGGCACTGCTTACATAGATTCAGTTTACAACAGTGTATGGTGTACTTTCACTCTGGTTACTGCAGGGCACTGTTTACATAGACTCTGTTACAGCAGTGTATGGTGTACTTTCAATCGGTTTACTGTAGGGCACTGTTTACATAGACTCTGTTACAGCAGTGTATGGTGTACTTTCACTCTGTTTATTGTGGGGCACTGTTTAAATAGACTCTGTTACAGTAGTGTACTGTGTACTTTCACTCAGTTTACTGTGGGGAACTGTTTACATAGACTTTGTTTACAGTAGTGTTTGGTGTACTTTCACTCTGTTTACTATGGGGCACTGTTTACATAGGCTCTGTTTACAGCAGTGAATGTTGTACTTTCACTCTGTTTACTGTGGGGGCACTGTTTTCATAGACTCAGTTACAGCAGTGTATGGTGTACATTCACTCTGTTTACTGTGGGGCACTGTTTACATCAGTGTATGGGTTACTTTCACTCAGTTCACTGTGGGGCACTGTTTACATAGACTCTGTTACAGCAGTGTATGGTGTACTTTCACTCTGTTTACTGTGGAGCACTGTTTACATAGACTCTGTTACAGCAGTGTATGGTGTACTTTCACTCTGTTTACTGTGGGGCACTGTTTACATAGACTCTGTTACAGCAGTTTATGGTGTACTTTCACTCTGCTTACTGTCGGGCACTGTTTACGTAGACTCTATTACAGCAGGGGGTGGTGTACTTTCACTCTGTTTACCTTAGGGCACTGTTTACATAAACTCTGTTTACAGCAGTGTATGGTGTACTTTCACTTTGTTTACTGTAGGGCACTGTTTACATAGACGGTGTTACAGCAGTGTATGGTGTACTTTCACTCTGTTTACTGTAGGGCACTGTTTACATAGACTCTGTTACAGCAGTGTATGGTGTACTTTCACTCTGTTTACTGTGGCGCACTGTTTACATAGACTGTTACAGCAGTGTATGGTGTACTTTCACTCTGTTTACTGTAGGGCACTGTTTACATAGACGGTGTTACAGCAGTGTATGGTGTACTTTCACTCTGTTTGCTGTGGGGCACTGATTACATAGATTCAGTTTACAGCAGTGCGTGGTGTACTTTCACTCTGTTTACTGCAGGGCACTGTTTACATAGACTCTGTTACAGCAGTGTGTGGTGTACTTTCACTCTGTTTACTCGAGGGCACTGTTTACATAGACTCTGTTACAGCAGTGTATCATGTACTTTCACTCTGTTTACTCGAGGGCACTGTTTACATAGACTCTGTTTACAGCAGTGTATGGGTTATTTTCACTCAGTTCACTGTGGGGCACTGTTTACATAGACTCTGTTTACTGTAGTGTATGGTGTACTTTCACTCTGTTTACTGTGGGGCACTGTTTACATAGACTCTGTTACAGCAGTGTATGGTGTACTTTCACTCTGTTTACTGTGGAGCACTGTTTACATAGACTCTGTTACAGCAGTGTATGGTGTACTTTCACTCTGTTTACTGTGGGGCACTGTTTACAGAGTCTCTGTTACAGCAGTGTATGGTGTACTTTTACTCTGTTTACTGTGGGGCACTGTTTACATAGACTCTGCTTACAGTAGTGTTTGGTGTACTTTCACTCTGTTTACTGTAGTGCACTGTTTACATAGACACTGTTACATCAGTGTGTGGTGAACTTTCACTCTGTTTACTAGAGGGCACTGTTTACATAGACTCTGTTTACAGCAGTGTATGGATTACTTTCACTCTGTTTACTGTAGTGCACTGATTACATAGACTCTGTTACAGCAGTGTATGGTGTACTTTCCCTCTGTTTACTATGGGTCACTGTTTACATAGACTATGTTTGCAGTAGTGTGTGGTATACGTTCACTCTGTTTACTGTGGGACACTGTTTACATATACTCTGTTTACAGTAGTGTATGGTGTACTTTCACTCTGTTTACTGTGGGGCACTGTTTACATAGACTCTGTTACAGCAGTGTATGGTGTACTTTCACTCTGTTTACTGTGGGGCACTGTTTACAGAGACTCTGTTACAGCAGTGTACGGTGTACTTTCACTCTGTTTACTGTGGGGCACTGTTTACATTGACTCTGTTACAGCAGTGTTTGGTGTACTTTCACTCTGTTTACTGCGGGGCACTGTTTACATAGTCTCTGTTTACAGCAGTGTATGTGTTACCTTCACTCTGTTTACTGTAGTGCACTGTTTACACAGACACTGTTACATCAGTGTGTGGTGCACTTTCACTCTGTTTACTAGAGGGCACTGTTTACATAGACTCTGTTTACAGCAGTGTATAGATTACTTTCACTCTGTTTACTGTAGTGCACTGATTACATAGACTATGTTTGCAGTAGTGTGTGGTATACGTTCACTCTGTTTACTGTGGGGCACTGTTTACATAGACTCTGTTTACATCAGTGTATGGCGTACTTTTACTCTGTTTACTGTAGGGCACTGTTTACATAGACTCTGTTTACAGCAGTGTACGGTGCACTTTCACTCTGTTCATTGTGGGGCACTGTTTACATAGACTCTGTTTACAGTAGTGTATGGTGTACTTTCACTCTGTTTACTGTGTGGCACTGTTTACATAGACTCTGTTACAGCAGTTTATGGTGTACTTTCACTCTGCTTACTTTCGGGCACTGTTTACGGAGACTCTATTACAGCAGGGGATGGTGTACTTTCACTCTGTTTACCTTCGGGCACTGTTTGCATAGACTCTGTTACAGCAGTGTATGATGTACTTTCACTATGTTTACTGCAGGGCACTGTTTACATAGAATCTGTTACAGCAGTGTATGGTGTACTTTCACTCTGTTTATTGTGGGGCACTGTTTACATAGACTCTGTTACAGCAGTGTACGGTGTACTCACACTCAGTTTACTGTGGGGCACTGTTTACATAGACTCTGTTTACAGTATTGTTGGTGTACTTTCACTCTGTTTACTGTGGGGCACTGTTTACATAGACTCTGATTACAGCAGTGTATGGGTTACTTTAACTCTGTTTACTGTAGTGCACTGTTTACATAGACTCTGTTACGTCAGTGTGTGGTGAACTTTCACTCCGTTTACTGGAGGGCACTGTTTACATAGACTCTGTTACAGCAGTGTATCATGTACTTTCACTCTGTTTACTGTGGGGCACTGTTTACATAGACTCTGTTTACAGTAGTGTATGGTGTACTTTCACTCTATTTACTGTGGGGCACTGTTAACATAAACTCTGTTACAGCAGTGTACGGTGTACTTTCACTCTGTTTACTGTCGGGCACTGTTTGCATTGACTCTGTTTACAGCAGTGTATGGTGTAATTTCACTCTGTTTACTGGAGGGCGCTGTTTACATAGACTCTGTTACAGCAGTTTATGGTGTACTTTCACTCTGCTTACTTTCGGGCACTGTTTACGGAGACTCTATTACAGCAGGGGATGGTGTACTTTCACTCTGTTTACCTTCGGGCACTGTTTGCATAGACTCTGTTACAGCAGTGTATGATGTACTTTCACTATGTTTACTGCAGGGCACTGTTTACATAGAATCTGTTACAGCAGTGTATGGTGTACTTTCACTCTGTTTATTGTGGGGCACTGTTTACATAGACTCTGTTACAGCAGTGTACGGTGTACTCACACTCAGTTTACTGTGGGGCACTGTTTACATAGACTCTGTTTACAGTATTGTTGGTGTACTTTCACTCTGTTTACTGTGGGGCACTGTTTACATAGACTCTGATTACAGCAGTGTATGGGTTACTTTAACTCTGTTTACTGTAGTGCACTGTTTACATAGACTCTGTTACATCAGTGTGTGGTGAACTTTCACTCCGTTTACTGGAGGGCACTGTTTACATAGACTCTGTTACAGCAGTGTATCATGTACTTTCACTCTGTTTACTGTGGGGCACTGTTTACATAGACTCTGTTTACAGTAGTGTATGGTGTACTTTCACTCTATTTACTGTGGGGCACTGTTAACATAAACTCTGTTACAGCAGTGTACGGTGTACTTTCACTCTGTTTACTGTCGGGCACTGTTTGCATTGACTCTGTTTACAGCAGTGTATGGTGTAATTTCACTCTGTTTACTGGAGGGCGCTGTTTACATAGACTCATTTTCAGCAGAGTATGGTGTTTTTTCACCCTGTTTACAGGTGGCCACTGTTTACATAGTCTCTGTTACAGCAGTGTATGGTGTACTTTCACCCTGTTTGCTGTAGGGCACTGTTTACATAGAGTCTGTTTACTGCAGTGTATGGTGTACTTTCACCCTGTTTGCTGTAGGGCACTGTTTACATAGAGTCCTTTTACTGCAGTGTCTGGTGTACTTTCACTCTGTTTGATGGAGTTCACTGTTTACATAGACTCGGTTTACAGTAGTGTATGGTGTCCTTTCACGCTGTATACAGTGGGACACTGTTTACCTAGACTCTGTTTACAGCAGTGTATGGGTTACTTTCTCTCTGGTTACTGTAGTGCACTGATTACATAGACTCTGTTACATCAGTGTGTGGTGAACTTTCACTCTGTTTACTGTAGGGCACTGTTTACATTGACTCTGTTTACAGCAGTGTACGGTGTACTTTCACTCTGTTTACTGAGGGGCACTGTTTACATAGACCCTGTTTACAGTAGTGTATCGTTTACTTTCACTCTGTTTACTGTGGGGCACTGTTTACATAAACTCTGTTACATCTGTTTATGGTGTACTTTCACTCTGTTTACTGTGGGGCACTGTTGACATAGACTCAGTTTACAGCAGTGTATTGTGTAATTTCACTCTCTTTACTGGAGTGCACTGGTTACATAGACTCTGTTACAGCAGTGTACGGTGTATTTTCACTCTGTTTACTGTGGGGCACTGTTTAAATAGACTCTGTTTACAGCAGTGTATGGGTTACTTTCACTCTGTTTACTGTGGGGCACTGTTTACATATGCTCTGTTACAGCAGTGTACGGTGTACTTTCACCCTGTTTACTGTAGGGCACTGTTTACATAGACTCGGTTTACAGCAGTGCATGGTGTACTTTCTCTCTGTTTACTGTGGGGCACTGTTTACATAAACTCTGTTAAAGCAGTGTATGGTGTACTTTCACTCTGTTTACTGTGGGGCACTGTTTACATAGTTTCAGTTTACAGCAGTATATGGTGTACTTTCAGTCTTTTTACTGTAGGGCACTGTTTACATAGACTCTGTTACACCAGTGTATGGTGTACTTTCACTCTGTTTACTGTGGGGCACTGTTTACATAGACTCTGTTTACAGCAGTGTATGTTGTACTTTCACTCTGTTTACTGTGGGGCACTGTTTACATAGACTCTGTTACAGCAGTGTACGGTGTACTTTCACTCTGTTTACTGTGGGGCACTGTTTATATAGACTGTGTTTACAGTAGTATATGGTGTACTTTCACTCTGTTTACTGTGGGGCACTGTTTACATAGATTCAGTTTATAGCAGTGTATGGGGTACTTTCACTCTGTTTACTGTGGGTCACTGTTTACATAGACTCTGTTTACATCAGTGTATGGGGTACTTTCACTCAGTTCACTGTGGGGCCCTGTTTACATAGACTCTGTTTACAGCAGTGTATGGGTTACTTTCACTCTGTTTACTGTGGGGCACTGTTTACATAGACCCTGTTATAGCAGTGTATGGTGTGCTTTCACTCTGTTTAGTGTGGAGCACTGTTTACATAGACACTGTTACAGCAGTGTATGGTGTACTTTCACTCTGTTTACTGTGGGGCACTGTTTACATAGACTCTGTTACAGCAGTGTATGGTGTACTATCACTCTGTTTACTTTGGGGCACTGTTTACATAGACTCTCTTTACAGCAGTGTATGTTCTACTTTCACTCTGTTTACTGTGGGCACTTTTTTCATAGACTCTGCTACAGCAGTGTATGGTGTACTTTCACTCTGTTTACTGCAGGGCACTGTTTACATAGACTCTGTTACACCAGTGTATGGTGTACTTTCAGTCTGTTTACTGTGGGGCACTGTTTACATAGACTCTGTTACAGCAGTGTACGGTGTACTTTCACTCTTTTCACTGTGGGGCACTGTTTACATAGACTCTGTTTACATTAGTGCACGGTTAACTTTCAGTCTGTTTACTGTGGTGCACTGTTCACATAGTCTCTGTTACAGCAGTGTATGGTGTACTTTTACTCTGTTTACTGTGGGTCACTGTTTACATAGACCCTGTTATAGCAGTATATAGTGTACCTTCACTCTGTTTACTGTGGGGCACTGTTTACTTAGACTCAGGTTACAGCAGTGTATGGTATACTTTCACTCTGTTTACTGTAGGGCACTGTTTACATAGACTCTGTTACACCAGTGTATGGTGTACTTTCAGTCTGTTTACTGTAGGGCACTGTTTACATAGACTCTATTACAGCAGTGTATGGTGTACTTTCACTCTGTTTACTGTGGGGCACTGTTTACATAGACTCTGTTACAGCAGTGTATGGTGTACTTTCACTCTGTTTACCTTTGGGCACTGTTTACATAGAATGTTACAGCAGTGGATGGTGTACTTTCACTCACTTTCCTGTCGGGCACTGTTTACATAGACTCTGTGTACAGCAGTGTACGGTGTACTTTCACTCTGTTTACTGTGGGGCACTGTTTACATAGACTCTGTTTACAGTAGTGAATGGTGTACTTTCACTCTGTTTACTGTGGGGCACTGTTAACATAAACTCTGTTTACAGTAGTGGGTGGTGTGCGTTCACTCTGTTTACTGTGGGACACTGTTTACATAGACTCTGTTTACAGCAGTGTATGGGTTACTTTCATTCTGTTTACTGTGGGGCACTGTTTACATAGACTCTGTTTACATTAGTGCACGGTTAACTTTCAGTCTGTTTACTGTGGTGCACTGTTCACATAGTCTCTGTTACAGCAGTGTATGGTGTACTTTTACTCTGTTTACTGTGGGTCACTGTTTACATAGACCCTGTTATAGCAGTATATAGTGTACCTTCACTCTGTTTACTGTGGGGCACTGTTTACTTAGACTCAGGTTACAGCAGTGTATGGTATACTTTCACTCTGTTTACTGTAGGGCACTGTTTACATAGACTCTGTTACACCAGTGTATGGTGTACTTTCAGTCTGTTTACTGTAGGGCACTGTTTACATAGACTCTATTACAGCAGTGTATGGTGTACTTTCACTCTGTTTACTGTGGGGCACTGTTTACATAGACTCTGTTACAGCAGTGTATGGTGTACTTTCACTCTGTTTACCTTTGGGCACTGTTTACATAGAATGTTACAGCAGTGTACGGTGTACTTTCACTCTGTTTACTGTCGGGCACTGTTTGCATTGACTCTGTTTACAGCAGTGTATGGTGTAATTTCACTCTCTTTACTGGAGTGCACTGGTTACATAGACTCTGTTACAGCAGTGTACGGTGTACTTTCACTCTGTTTACTGTGGGGCACTGTTTAAATAGACTCTGTTTACAGTAGTGGGTGGTGTGCGTTCACTCTGTTTACTGTGGGACACTGTTTACATAGACTCTGTTTACAGCAGTGTATGGGTTACTTTCATTCTGTTTACTGTGGGGCACTGTTTACATATGCTCTGTTACAGCAGTGTACGGTCTACTTTCACCCTGTTTACTGTAGGGCACTTTTTACATAGACTCTGTTACAGCAGTGTATCATGTACTTTCACTCTGTTTACTCGAGGGCACTGTTTACATAGACTCTGTTTACAACAGTGTATGGGTTACTTTCACTCAGTTCACTGTGGGGCACTGTTTACATAGACTCTGTTTACAGTAGTGTATGGTGTACTTTCACTCCATTTACTGTGGGGCACCGTTTACATAGACTCTGTTACAGCAGTGTATGGTGTACTTTCACTCTGTTTACTGTGGAGCACTGTTTACATAGACTCTGTTACAGCAGTGTATGGTGTACTTTCACTCTGTTTACTGTGGGGCACTGTTTACAGAGTCTCTGTTACAGCAGTGTATGGTGTACTTTTACTCTGTTTACTGTGGGGCACTGTTTACATAGACTCTGCTTACAGCAGTGTATGGGTTACTTTCACTCTGTTTACTGTAGTGCACTGTTTACATAGACACTGTTACATCAGTGTGTGGTGAACGTTCACTCTGTTTACTAGAGGGCACTGTTTACATAGACTCTGTTTACAGCAGTGTATGGATTACTTTCACTCTGTTTACTGTAGTGCACTGACTACATAGACACTGTTACATCAGTGTGTGGTGAACTTTCACTGTTTACTTTGGGGCACTGTTTACATAGACTCTCTTTACAGCAGTGTATGTTCTACTTTCACTCTGTTTACTGTGGGCACTTTTTTCATAGACTCTGCTACAGCAGTGTATGGTGTACTTTCACTCTGTTTACTGCAGGGCACTGTTTACATAGACTCTGTTACACCAGTGTATGGTGTACTTTCAGTCTGTTTACTGTGGGGCACTGTTTACATAGACTCTGTTACAGCAGTGTACGGTGTACTTTCACTCTTTTCACTGTGGGGCACTGTTTACATAGACTCTGTTTACATTAGTGCACGGTGTACTTTCAGTCTGTTTACTGTGGTGCACTGTTTACATAGACTGTGTTACAGCAGTGTATGGTGTACTTTTACTCTGTTTACTGTGGGTCACTGTTTACATAGACCCTGTTATAGCAGTATATAGTGTACCTTCACTCTGTTTACTGTGGGGCACTGTTTACTTAGACTCAGGTTACAGCAGTGTATGGTATACTTTCACTCTGTTTACTGTAGGGCACTGTTTACATAGACTCTGTTACACCAGTGTATGGTGTACTTTCACTCACTTTCCTGTCGGGCACTGTTTACATAGACTCTGTGTACAGCAGTGTGTGGTGTACTTTCACTCTGTTTACTGTGGGGCACTGTTTACATAGACTCAGTTTACAGTAGTGTATGGTGTACTTTCATTCTGTTTACTGTGGGGCACTGTTAACATAAACTCTGTTACAGCAGTGTACGGTGTACTTTCACTCTGTTTACTGTCGGGCACTGTTTGCATTGACTCTGTTTACAGCAGTGTATGGTGTAATTTCACTCTCTTTACTGGAGTTCACTGGTTACAGAGACTCTGTTACAGCAGTGTACGGTGTACTTTCACTCTGTTTATGTGGGGCACTGTTTAAATAGACTCTGTTTACAGTAGTGGGTGGTGCGCGTTCACTCTGTTTACTGTGGGACACTGTTTACATAGACTCTGTTTACAGCAGTGTATGGGTTACTTTCATTCTGTTTACTGTGTGGCACTGTTTACATATGCTCTGTTACAGCAGTGTACGGTGTACTTTCACCCTGTTTACTGTAGGGCACTGTTTACATAGACTCTGTTACAGCAGTGTATCATGTACTTTCACTCTGTTTACTCGAGGGCACTGTTTACATAGACTCTGTTACAGCAGTGTATGGGTTACTTTTACTCTGTTTACTGTGGGGCACTGTTTACATAGACTCTGCTTACAGTAGTGTTTGGTGTACTTTCACTCTGTTTACTGCGGGGCACTGTTTACATAGTCTCTGTTTACAGCAGTGTATTGGTTACTTTCACTCTGTTTACTGTAGTGCACTGTTTACATAGACACTGTTACATCAGTGTGTGGTGAACTTTCACTCTGTTTACTAGAGGGCACTGTTTACATAGACTCTGTTTACAGCAGTGTATGGATTACTTTCACTCTGTTTACTGTAGTGCACTGACTACATAGACTCTGTTACAGCAGTGTATGGTGTACTTTTACTCTGTTTACTGTGGGTCACTGTTTACATAGACCCTGTTATAGCAGTATATAGTGTACCTTCACTCTGTTTACTGTGGGTCACTGTTTACATAGACTATGTTTGCAGTAGTGTGTGGTATACGTTCACTCTGTTTACTGTGGGACACTGTTTACATAGACTCTGTTTACATCAGTGTATGGGTTACTTTCACTTAGTTCACTGTGGGGCACTGTTTACATATACTCTGTTTACAGTAGTGTATGGTGTACTTTCACTCTGTTTACTGTGGGGCACTGTTTACATAGACTCTGTTACAGCAGTGTACGGTGTACTTTCACTCTGTTTACTGTGGGGCACTGTTTACAGAGTCTCTGTTACAGCAGTGTATGGTGTACTTTTACTCTGTTTACTGTGGGGCACTGTTTACATAGACTCTGCTTACAGTAGTGTTTGGTGTACTTTCACTCTGTTTACTGCGGGGCACTGTTTACATAGTCTCTGTTTACAGCAGTGTATGGGTTACTTTCACTCTGTTTACTGTAGTGCACTGTTTACATAGACACTGTTACATCAGTGTGTGGTGAACTTTCACTCTGTTTACTAGAGGGCACTGTTTACATAGACTCTGTTTACAGCAGTGTATGGATTACTTTCACTCTGTTTACTGTAGTGCACTGACTACATAGACACTGTTACATCAGTGTGTGGTGAACTTTCACTCTGTTTACTTTGGGGCACTTTTTTCATAGACTCTGCTACAGCAGTGTATGGTGTACTTTCACTCTGTTTACTGCAGGGCATTTTTACATAGACTCTGTTACACCAGTGTATGGTGTACTTTCAGTATGTTTACTGTGGGGCACTGTTTACATCGACTCTGTTACAGCAGTGTACGGTGTACTTTCACTCTTTTCACTGTGGGGCACTGTTTACATAGACTCTGTTTACATTAGTGCACGGTGTACTTTCAGTCTGTTTACTGTGGTGCACTGTTTACATAGACTGTGTTACAGCAGTGTATGGTGTACTTTTACTCTGTTTACTGTGGGTCACTGTTTACATAGACCCTGTTATAGCAGTATATAGTGTACCTTCACTCTGTTTACTGTGGGGCACTGTTTACTTAGACTCAGGTTACAGCAGTGTATGGTATACTTTCACTCTGTTTACTGTAGGGCACTGTTTACATAGACTCTATTACAGCAGTGTATGGTGTACTTTCACTCTGTTTACTGTGGGGCACTGTTTACATAGACTCTGTTACAGCAGTGTATGGTGTACTTTCACTCTGTTTACCTTGGGGCACTGTTTACATAGAATGTTACAGCAGTGGATGGTGTACTTTCACTCACTTTCCTGTCGGGCACTGTTTACATAGACTCTGTGTACAGCAGTGTACGGTGTACTTTCACTCTGTTTACTGTGGGGCACTGTTTACATAGACTCTGTTTACAGTAGTGTATGGTGTGCTTTCACTCTGTTTACTGTGGGGCACTGTTAACATAAACTCTGTTACAGCAGTGTACGGTGTACTTTAACTCTGTTTACTGTCGGGCACTGTTTGCATTGACTCTGTTTACAGCAGTGTATGGTGTAATTTCACTCTCTTTACTGGAGTGCACTGGTTACATAGACTCTGTTACAGCAGTGTACGGTGTACTTTCACTCTGTTTACTGTGGGGCATTGTTAAAATAGACTCTGTTTACAGTAGTGGGTGGTGTGCGTTCACTCTGTTTACTGTGGGACACTGTTTACATAGACTCTGTTTACAGCAGTGTATGGGTTACTTTCATTCTGTTTACTGTGGGGCACTGTTTACATATGCTCTGTTACAGCAGTGTACGGTGTACTTTCACCCTGTTTACTGTAGGGCACTGTTTACATAGACTCTGTTACAGCAATGTATCATGTACTTTCACTCTGTTTACTCGAGGGCACTGTTTACATAGACTCTGTTACAGCAGTGTATGGTGTACTTTCACTCTGTTTACTGTGGGGCACTGTTTACAGAGTCTCTGTTACAGCAGTGTATGGTGTACTTTTACTCTGTTTACTGTGGGGCACTGTTTACATAGACTCTGCTTACAGTAGTGTTTGGTGTACTTTTACTCTGTTTACTGTAGTGCACTGTTTACATAGACACTGTTACATCAGTGTGTGGTGAACTTTCACTCTGTTTACTAGAGGGCACTGTTTACATAGACTCTGTTTACAGCAGTGTATGGATTACTTTCACTCTGTTTACTGTAGTGCACTGTTTACATAGACTCTGTTACAGCAGTGTACGGTGTACTTTCACTCTGTTTACTGTGGGGCACTGTTTACATTGACTCTGTTACAGCAGTGTTTGGTGTACTTTCACTCTGTTTACTGCGGGGCACTGTTTACATAATCTCTGTTTACAGCAGTGTATGGGTTACTTTCACTCTGTTTACTGTAGTGCACTGTTTACACAGACACTGTTACATCAGTGTGTGGTGCACTTTCCCTCTGTTTACTAGAGGGCACTGTTTACATAGACTCTGTTTACAGCAGTGTATGGATGACTTTCACTCTGTTTACTGTAGTGCACTGATTACATAGACTCTCTTACAGCAGTGTATGGTGTACTTTCACTCTGTTTACTGTGGAGCACTGTTTATATAGACTCTGTTACAGCAGTGGATGGTGAACTTTCACTCTGTTTACTGTAGGGCACTGTTTACATAGATTCTGTTTACAGCAGTGTACGGTGTACTTTTACTCTGTTTACTGTGGGGCACTGTTTTCATAGACTCTGTTACAGCAGCGTACGGTATACTTTCACTCTGGTTACTGTAGTGCACTGTTTACATAGATTCAGTTTACAGCAGTGTATTGTGTACTTTCACTATGTTTACTGCAGGGCCCTGTTTACATAGACTCTGTTACAGCAGTGTATGGTGTACTTTCAATCGGTTTACTGTAGGGCACTGTTTACATAGACTCTGTTACAGCAGTGTATGGTGTACTTTCACTCTGTTTATTGTGGGGCACTGTTTACATAGACTCTGTTACAGCAGGGTACGGTGTACTTACACTCAGTTTACTGTGGGACACTGTTTACATAGACTCTGTTTACAGTAGTGTTGGTGTACTTTCACTCTGTTTACTGTGCGGCACTGTTTACATAGACTCTGATTACAGCAGTGTATGGGTTACTTTCACTCTGTTTACTGTAGTGCACTGTTTACATAGACTCTGTTACATCAGTGTGTGGTGAACTTTCACTCCGTTTACTGGAGGGCACTGTTTACATAGACTCTGTTACAGCAGTGTATCATGTACTTTCACTCTGTTTACTGTGGGGCACTGTTTACATAGACTCTGTTTACAGTAGTGTATGGTGTACTTTCACTCTCACTCTATTTACTGTGGGGCACTGTTAACTTAAACTCTGTTACAGCAGTGTACGGTGTAATTTCACTCTGTTTACTGTCGGGCACTGTTTGCATTGACTCTGTTTACAGCAGTGTATGGTGTAATTTCACTCTGTTTACTGGAGGGCGCTGTTTACATAGACTCATTTTCAGCAGTGTATGGTGTTTTCTCACCCTGTTTACAGGTGGCCACTGTTTACATAGTCTCTGTTACAGCAGTGTATGGTGTACGTTCACCCTGTTTGCTGTAGGGCACTGTTTACATAGTGTCTGTTTACTGCAGTGTATGGTGTACTTTCACCCTGTTTGCTGTAGGGCACTGTTTACATAGAGTCCTTTTACTGCAGTGTCTGGTGTACTTTCACTCTGTTTGATGGAGTTCACTGTTTACATAGACTCGGTTTACAGTAGTGTATGGTGTGCTTTCACGCTGTATACTGTGGGACACTGTTTACATAGACTCTGTTTACAGCAGTGTATGGGTTACTTTCTCTCTGGTTACTGTAGTGCACTGATTACATAGACTCTGTTACATCAGTGTGTGGTGAACTTTCACTCTGTTTACTGTAGGGCACTGTTTACATAGACTCTGTTTACAGCAGTGTACGGTGTACTTTCACTCTGTTTACTGAGGGGCACTGTTTACATAGACTCTGTTTACAGTAGTGTATCGTTTACTTTCACTCTGTTTACTGTGGGGCACTGTTTACATAAACTCTGTTACATCTGTTTATGGTGTACTTTCACTCTGTTTACTGTGGGGCACTGTTGACATAGACTCAGTTTACAGCAGTGTATTGTGTAATTTCACTCTCTTTACTGGAGTGCACTGGTTACTTAGAATCTGTTACAGCAGTGTACGGTGTACTTTCACTCTGTTTACTGTGGGGCACTGTTTAAATAGTCTCTGTTTACAGCAGTGTATAGGTTACTTTCACTCTGTTTACTGTGGGGCACTGTTTACATATGCTCTGTTACAGCAGTGTACGGTGTACTTTCACCCTGTTTACTGTAGGGCACTGTTTACATAGACTCGGTTTACAGCAGTGCATGGTGTACTTTCTCTCTGTTTACTGTGGGGCACTGTTTACATAAACTCTGTTACAGCAGTGTATGGTGTACTTTCACTCTGTTTACTGTGGGGCACTGTTTACATAGTTTCAGTTTACAGCAGTATATGGTGTACTTTCAGTATTTTTACTGTAGGGCACTGTTTACATAGACTCTGTTACACCAGTGTATGGTGTACTTTCACTCTGTTTACTGTGGGGCACTGTTTACATAGACTCTGTTTACAGCAGTGTATGTTGTACTTTCACTCTGTTTACTGTGGGGCACTGTTTACATAGACTCTGTTACAGCAGTGTACGGTGTACTTTCACTCTGTTTACTGTAGGGCACTGTTTACATAGACTCTGTTACAGCAGTGTATGGTGTGCTTTCACTCTGTTTAGTGTGGAGCACTGTTTACATAGACACTGTAACAGCAGTGTATGGTGTACTATCACTCTGTTTACTTTGGGGCACTGTTTACATAGACTCTCTTTACAGCAGTGTATGTTCTACTTTCACTCTGTTTATGTGGGGCACTTTTTTCATAGACTCTGCTACAGCAGTGTATGGTGTACTTTCACTCTGTTTACTGTAGGGCACTGTTTACATCGACTCTGTTACAGCAGTGTACGGTGTAGTTTCTCTCTGTTTACTGTGGGGCACTGTTTAAATAGACTCTGTTGACAGTAGTGGGTGGTGTGCGTTCACTCTGTTTACTGTGGGACACTGTTTACATAGACTCTGTTTACAGCAGTGTATGGGTTACTTTCATTCTGTTTACTGTGGGGCACTGTTTACATATGCTCTGTTACAGCAGTGTACGGTGTACTTTCACCCTGTTTACTGTAGGGCACTGTTTACATAGACTCGGTTTACAGCAGTGCATGGTGTACTTTCACTCTGTTTACTGTGGGGCACTGTTTACATAGACTCTGTTACAGCAGTGTATGGTGTACTTTCACTCTGTTTAGTGTGGAGCACTGTTTACATAGACACTGTTACAGCAGTGTATGGGGTACTTTCACTCTGTTTACTGTGGGGCACTGTTTACATAGACTCTGCTACAGCAGTGTATGGTGTACTTTCAATCTGTTTACTGTCGGGCACTGTTTACATAGACTCTGTTACAGCAGTTTATGGTGTACTTTCACTCTGCTTTCTGTCGGCCACTGTTTACGTAGACTCTATTACAGCAGGGGATGGTGTACTTTCATTCTGTTTACTGTAGGGCACTGTTTACATAAACTCTGTTTACAGCAGTGAATGGTGTACTTTCACTTTGTTTACTGTAGGGCACTGTTTACATAGACTGTGTTACAGCAGTGTATGGTGTACTTTCACTCTGTTTACTGTGGAGCACTGTTTACATAGACTCTGTTATAGCAGTGTATGGTGTACTTTCACTCTGTTTACTGTGGAGCACTGTTTACATAGACTCTGTTATAGCAGTGTATAGATTACTTTCACTCTGTTTACTATGGGGCACTGTTTACATAGACTCATGTTACAGCAGTGTATGGTATACTTTCACTCTGTTTACTGTAGGGCACTGTTTACATAGACTCTGTTACACCAGTGTATGGTGTACTTTCAGTCTGTTTACTGTGGGGCACTGTTTACATAGACTCTGTTACAGCAGTGTACGGTGTACTTTCAGTCTGTTTACTGTGGCGCACTGTTCACATAGTCTCTGTTACAGCAGTGTATGGTGTACTTTTACTCTGTTTACTGTGGGGCACTGTTTACATAGTCTCTGTTTACAGCAGTGTATGGGTTACTTTCACTCTGTTTACTGTAGTGCACTGTTTACACAGACACTGTTACATCCGTGTGTGGTGCACTTTCCCTCTGTTTACTAGAGGGCACTGTTTACATAGACTCTGTTTACAGCAGTGTATGGATGACTTTCACTCTGTTTACTGTAGTGCACTGATTACATAGACTCTCTTACAGCAGTGTATGGTGTACTTTCCCTCTGTTTACTGTGGGGCACTGTTTACATAGACTATGTTTGTAGTAGTGTGTGGTATACGTTCACTCTGTTTACTGTGGGGCACTGTTTACATAGACTCTGTTTACATCAGTGTATGGTGTACTTTTACTCTGTTTACTGTAGGGCACTGTTTACATAGACTCTGTTAACAGCAGTGTACGGTGCACTTTCACTCTGTTCATTGTGGGGCACTGTTTACAGAGACTCTGTTTACAGTCGTGTATGGTGTACTTTCACTCTGTTTACTGTCGGGCACTGTTTACGGAGACTCTATTACAGCAGGGGATGGTGTACTTTCACTCTGTTTACCTTCGGGCACTGTTTACATAAACTCTGTTTACAGCAGCGTCTGGTGTACTTCCACTTTGTTTACTGTAGGGCACTGTTTACATAGACGGTGTAAAACAGCAGTGTATGGTGTACTTTCACTCTGTTTACTGTGGAGCACTGTTTACATAGACTCTGTTAACAGCAGTGTATGGTGTACTTTCACTCTGTTTACTGTAGGGCACTGTTTATATAGACTCTGTTACAGCAGTGGATGGTGAACTTTCACTCTGTTTACTGTAGGGCACTGTTTACATAGATTCTGTTTACAGCAGTGTACGGTGTACTTTCACTCTGTTTACTGTGGGGCACTGTTTTCATAGACTCTGTTACAGCAGCGTACGGTATACTTTCACTCTGGTTACTGTAGTGCACTGTTTACATAGATTCAGTTTACAGCAGTGTATTGTGTACTTTCACTATGTTTACTGCAGGGCCCTGTTTACATAGACTCTGTTACAGCAGTGTATGGTGTACTTTCAATCGGTTTACTGTAGGGCACTGTTTACATAGACTCTGTTACAGCAGTGTATGGTGTACTTTCACTCTGTTTATTGTGGGGCACTGTTTACATAGACTATGTTACAGCAGGGTACGGTGTACTTACACTCAGTTTACTGTGGGACACTGTTTACATAGACTCTGTTTACAGTAGTGTTGGTGTACTTTCACTCTGTTTACTGTGGGGCACTGTTTACATAGACTCTGATTACAGCAGTGTATGGGTTACTTTCACTCTGTTTACTGTAGTGCACTGTTTACATAGACTCTGTTACATCAGTGTGTGGTGAACTTTCACTCCGTTTACTGGAGGGCACTGTTTACATAGACTCTGTTACAGCAGTGTATCATGTACTTTCACTCTGTTTACTGTGGGGCACTGTTTACATAGACTCTGTTTACAGTAGTGTATGGTGTACTTTCACTCTCACTCTATTTACTGTGGGGCACTGTTAACTTAAACTCTGTTACAGCAGTGTACGGTGTAATTTCACTCTGTTTACTGTCGGGCACTGTTTGCATTGACTCTGTTTACAGCAGTGTATGGTGTAATTTCACTCTGTTTACTGGAGGGCGCTGTTTACATAGACTCATTTTCAGCAGTGTATGGTGTTTTCTCACCCTGTTTACAGGTGGCCACTGTTTACATAGTCTCTGTTACAGCAGTGTATGGTGTACTTTCACCCTGTTTGCTGTAGGGCACTGTTTACATAGTGTCTGTTTACTGCAGTGTATGGTGTACTTTCACCCTGTTTGCTGTAGGGCACTGTTTACATAGAGTCCTTATACTGCAGTGTCTGGTGTACTTTCACTCTGTTTGATGGAGTTCACTGTTTACATAGACTCGGTTTACAGTAGTGTATGGTGTGCTTTCACGCTGTATACTGTGGGACACTGTTTACATAGACTCTGTTTACAGCAGTGTATGGGTTACTTTCACTCTGTTTACTGTAGTGCACTGATTACATAGACTCTGTTACATCAGTGTGTGGTGAACTTTCACTCTGTTTACTGTAGGGCACTGTTTACATAGACTCTGTTTACAGCAGTGTACGGTGTACGTTCACTCTGTTTACTGAGGGGCACTGTTTACATAGACTCTGTTTACAGTAGTGTATCGTTTACTTTCACTCTGTTTACTGTGGGGCACTGTTTACATAAACTCTGTTACATCTGTTTATGGTGTACTTTCACTCTGTTTACTGTGGGGCACTGTTGACATAGACTCAGTTTACAGCAGTGTATTGTGTAATTTCACTCTCTTTACTGGAGTGCACTGGTTACATAGAATCTGTTACAGCAGTGTACGGTGTACTTTCACTCTGTTTACTGTGGGGCACTGTTTAAATAGTCTCTGTTTACAGCAGTGTATGGGTTACTTTCACTCTGTTTACTGTGGGGCACTGTTTACATATGCTCTGTTACAGCAGTGTACGGTGTACTTTCACCCTGTTTACTGTAGGGCACTGTTTACATAGACTCGGTTTACAGCAGTGCATGGTGTACTTTCTCTCTGTTTACTGTGGGGCACTGTTTACATAAACTCTGTTACAGCAGTGTATGGTGTACTTTCACTCTGTTTACTGTGGGGCACTGTTTACATAGTTTCAGTTTACAGCAGTATATGGTGTACTTTCAGTATTTTTACTGTAGGGCACTGTTTACATAGACTCTGTTACACCAGTGTATGGTGTACTTTCACTCTGTTTACTGTGGGGCACTGTTTACATAGACTCTGTTTACAGCAGTGTATGTTGTACTTTCACTCTGTTTACTGTGGGGCACTGTTTACATAGACTCTGTTACAGCAGTGTACGGTGTACTTTCACTCTGTTTACTGTGGGGCACTGTTTACATAGACTGTGTTTACAGTAGTATATGGTGTACTTTCACTCTGTTTACTGTGGTGCACTGTTTACATAGATTCAGTTTATAGCAGAGTATGGTGTACTTTCACTCTGTTTACTGTGGGTCACTGTTTACATAGACTCTGTTTACATCAGTGTATGGGTTACTTTCATTCAGTTCACTGTGGGGCACTGTTTACATAGACTCTGTTTACAGTAGTGTATGGTGTACTTTCACTCTGTTTACTGTGGGGCACTGTTTACACAGACTCTGTTACAGCAGTGTATGGTGTGCTTTCACTCTGTTTAGTGTGGAGCACTGTTTACATAGACACTGTAACAGCAGTGTATGGTGTACTTTCACTCTGTTTACTGTGGGGCACTGTTTACATAGACTCTGTTACAGCAGTGTACGGTGTACTTTCACTCTGTTTACTTTGGGGCACTGTTTACATAGACTCTCTTTACAGCAGTGGGTGGTGTGCGTTCACTCTGTTTACTGTGGGACACTGTTTACATAGACTCTGTTTACAGCAGTGTATGGGTTACTTTCATTCTGTTTACTGTAGGGCACTGTTTACATAGACTCGGTTTACAGCAGTGCATGGTGTACTTTCACTCTGTTTACTGTGGGGCACTGTTTACATAGACTCTGTTACAGCAGTGTATGGTGTGCTTTCACTCTGTTTAGTGTGGAGCACTGTTTACATAGACACTGTTACAGCAGTGTATGGGGTACTTTCACTCTGTTTACTGTGGGGCACTGTTTACATAGACTCTGTTACAGCAGTGTATGGTGTACTTTCACACTGTTTACTTTGGGGCACTGTTTACATAGACTCTCTTTACAGCAGTGTATGTTCTACTTTCACTCTGTTTACTGTGGGGCACTTTTTTCATAGACTCTGCTACAGCAGTGTATGGTGTACTTTCAATCTGTTTACTGTCGGGCACTGTTTACATAGACTCTGTTACAGCAGTTTATGGTGTACTTTCACTCTGCTTTCTGTCGGGCACTGTTTACGTAGACTCTATTACAGCAGGGGATGGTGTACTTTCATTCTGTTTACTGTAGGGCACTGTTTACATAAACTCTGTTTACAGCAGTGTATGGTGTACTTTCACTTTGTTTACTGTAGGGCACTGTTTACATAGACTGTGTTACAGCAGTGTATGGTGTACTTTCACTCTGTTTACTGTGGAGCACTGTTTACATAGACTCTGTTATAGCAGTGTATAGATTACTTTCACTCTGTTTACTATGGGGCACTGTTTACATAGACTCATGTTACAGCAGTGTATGGTATACTTTCACTCTGTTTACTGTAGGGCACTGTTTACATAGACTCTGTTACACCAGTGTATGGTGTACTTTCAGTCTGTTTACTGTGGGGCACTGTTTACATAGACTCTGTTACAGCAGTGTACGGTGTACTTTCAGTCTGTTTACTGTGGTGCACTGTTCACATAGTCTCTGTTACAGCAGTGTATGGTGTACTTTTACTCTGTTTACTGTGGGTCACTGTTTACATAGACTCTGTTATAGCAGTAGATAGTGTACCTTCACTCTGTTTACCTTGGGGCACTGTTTACATAGAATGTTACAGCAGTGGATGGTGTACTTTCACTCACTTTCCTGTCGGGCACTGTTTACATAGACTCTGTGTACAGCAGTGTACGGTGTACTTTCACTCTGTTTACTGTGGGGCACTGTTTAAATAGACTCTGTTTACAGTAGTGTATGGTGTACTTTCACTCTGTTTACTGTGGGGCACTGTTAACATAAACTCTGTTACAGCAGTGTACGGTGTACTTTCACTCTGTTTACTGTCGGGCACTGTTTGCATTGACTCTGTTTACAGCAGTGTATGGTGTAATTTCACTCTCTTTACTGGAGTGCACTGGTTACATAGACTCTGTTACAGCAGTGTACGGTGTACTTTCACTCTGTTTACTGTGGGGCACTGTTTAAATAGACTCTGTTTACAGTAGTGGGTGGTGGGCGTTCACTCTGTTTACTGTGGGACACGGTTTACATAGACTCTGTTTACAGCAGTGTATGGGTTACTTTCATTCTGTTTACTGTGGGGCACTGTTTACAAATGCTCTGTTACAGCAGTGTACGGTGTACTTTCACCCTGTTTACTGTAGGGCACTGTTTACATAGACTCGGTTTACAGCAGTGCATGGTCTACTTTCACTCTGTTTACTGTGGGGCACTGTTTACATAAACTCTGTTACAGCAGTGTATGGTGTACTTTCACTCTGTTTACTGTTGGGCACTGTTTACATAGACTCTGTTTACAGCAGTGTATGGTGTACTTTCACTCTGTTTACTGTGGGGCACTGTTTTCATAGACTCTGTTACAGCAGTGTATGGTGTACTTTCACTCTGTTTACTGTAGTGCACTTTTTACATAGACTCTGTTACAGCAGTGTATGGTGTACTTTCACTCTGTTTACTTTGGGGCACTGTTTACATAGACTCAGTTTACAGCAGTGTATGGTGTACTTTCACTCTGTTTACTGTGGGGCACTGTTTACATAGACTCTGTTATAGCAGTGTATAGTGTACTTTCACTCTGTTTACTGTGGGGCACTGTTTACATAGACTCAGGTTACAGCAGTGTATGGTGTACTTTTACTCTGTTTACTGTGGGGCACTGTTTACATAGACTCTGTTATAGGAGTATATAGTGTACTTTCACTCTGTTTACTGTGGGGCACTGTTTACTTAGACTCAGGTTACAGCAGTGTATGGTATACTTTCACTCTGTTTACTGTAGGGCACTGTTTACATAGACTCTGTTACACCAGTGTATGGTGTACTTTCAGTCTGTTTACTGTAGGGCACTGTTTACATATACTCTATTAAAGCAGGGTACGGTGTACTTTCACTCTGTTTACTGTAGGGCACTGTTTACATAGACTCTGTTACACCAGTGTATGGTGTACTTTCAGTCTGTTTACTGTAGTGCACTGTTTACATAGACTCATTTATAGCAGTGTATGGTGTACTTTCAATATGTTTACAGGGGGGAACTATTTACATAGTCGCTGTTACAGCAGTGTATGGTGTACTTTCACTTTGTTTACTGCAGGGCTCTGTTTACATAGACTCTGTTACAGCAGAGTATGGTGTACTTTCACTCTGTTTACTGTGGGGCACTGTTTACATAGACTCTGTTTACAGTAGTGTATGGTGTACTTTCTCTCTGTTTACAGGCGTGCACTGTTAACATAGTCTCTGTTACAGCTGTGTATGGTATACTTTCACTCTGTTTACTGTAGGGCACTGTTTACATAGACTCTGTTACACCAGTGTATCTTGTACTTTCAGTCTGTTTACTGTAGGGCACTGTTTACATATACTCTATTACAGCAGTGTACGGTGTACGTTCACTCTGTTTACTGTAGGGTACTGTTTACAAAAACTCTGTTTACAGCAGTGTATGGTGTACTTTCACTTTGTTTACTGTAGGGCTCTGTTTACATAGACTATGTTACAGCAGAGTATGGTGTACTTTCACTCTGTTTACTGTGGGGCACTGTTTACATAGACTCTGTTACAGCAGTGTACGGTGTACTTTCACTCTGTTCACTGTGGGGCACTGTTTACATAGACTCTGTTTACAGCAGTGTATGGTGTACTTTCACTCTGTTTACCTTGGGGCACTGTTTACATAGTCTGTTACAGCAGTGGATGGTGTACTTTCACTCACTTTCCTGTAGGGCACTGTTTGCATAGACTCTGTTTGCAGCAGTGGAAGGTGTACTTTCACTCTGTTTACTGTGGGGTACTGTTTACATAGACTCTGTTACAGCAGTGTATGGTGTACTTTCACTCTGTTTACTGTGGGGCGCTGTTTACATAGACTCTGTTACAGCAGTGTATGGTGTACTTTCAATCGGTTTACTGTAGTGCACTGTTTACATAGACTCATTTATAGCAGTGTATGGTGTACTTTCACCCTGTTTACAGGGGGGCACTATTTACATAGTCGCTGTTACAGCAGTGTATGGTGTACTTTCACTTTGTTTACTGCAGGGCTCTGTTTACATAAACTCTGTTACAGCAGAGTATGGTGTACTTTCACTCTGTTTACTGTGGGGCACTGTTTACATAGACTGTTTACAGTAGTGTATGGTGTACTTTCACTCTGTTTACTATGGGGCATTGTTTACATAGATTCAGTTTACAGCAGTGTGTGGTGTACTTTCACTCTGTTTACTGTAGAGCACTGTTTACATAGACTCTGTTACAGCAGTGTATGGTGTACTTTCACTCTGTTTACTGTGGGGCACTGTTTACATAGACTCTGTTTACAGCAGTGTACGTTCTACTTTCACTCTGTTTACTGTGGGGCACTTTTTTCATAGACTCTGCTACAGCAGTGTATGGTGTACTTTCACTCTGCTTTCTGTCGGGCACTGTTTACGTAGACTCTATTACAGCAGGGGATGGTGTACTTTTACTCTATTTACTGTAGGGCACTGTTTACATAAACTCTGTTTACAGCAGTGTATGGTGTACTTGCACTTTGTTTACTGTAGGGCACTGTTTACACAGTCTTTGTTACAGCAGTGGATGGTGTACTTTCACTCTGTTTACTGTAGGGCACTGTTTACATAGACTCTGTTACAGCAGTGGATGGTGTACTTTCACTCAGTTTACTGTAGGGCACTGTTTACATAGACTCTGTTTACAGCAGTGTACGGTGTACTTTCACTCTGTTTATTGTGGGGCACTGTTTTCATAGACTCTGTTACAGCAGCGTACGGTGTATTTTCACTCTGGTTACTGTAGTGTCCTGTTTACATAGACTCTGTTACAGCAGTGTATGGTGTACTTTCACTCTGTTTACTGTGGGGCACTGTTTACATAGATTCAGTTTACAGCAGTATATGGTGTTCTTTACCTCTGTTTATTGTGAGCACTGTTTACCTAGGCTCTGTTACATCTGTGTATGGTGTACTTTCACTCTGTTTACTGTGAGGCACTGTTTACAAAAACTCAGGTTGCAGCAGTGTATGGTATACTTTCACTCTGTTTACTGTAGGGCACTGTTTACCTAGGCTCTATTACATCTGTGTATGGTGTACTTTCACTCTGTTTACTGTGGGGCACTGTTTACATAGACTCAGGTTGCAGCAGTGTATGGTATACTTGCACTCTGTTTCCTGTAGGGCACTGTTTACATAGACTCTGTTACACCAGTGTACGGTGTACTTTCAGTCTGTTTACTGTAGGGCACTGTTTTCATAGAGTCTGTTACAGCAGTGTATGGTGTACTTTCACTCTGTTTACTGTGGGGCACTGTTTACATAGACTCTATTACAGCAGTGTATGGTGTACTTTCACTCTCTTTACTGTAGGGCCCTGTTTACATAGACTCTGTTACAGCAGTGTATGGTGTACTTTCACTCTGCTTACTGTAGGGCACATGTTACACAGACTCTATTACAGCAGGGCATGGTGTACTTTCACTCTGTTTACTGAAGGGTACTGTTTACATAAACTCTGTTTACTGCAGTGTATGGTGTACTTTCACTTTGTTTACTGTAGGGCACTGTTTACATAGACTCTGTTACAGCAGTGTATGGTGTACTTTCACTCTGTTTACCTTGGGGCACTGTTTACATAGTCTGTTACAGCAGTGGATGGTGTACTTTCACTCAGTTTCCTGTAGGGCACTGTTTACAGAGACTCTGTTTACAGCAGTGTATGGTGTACTTTCACCCTGTTTACAGGGGTCACTGTTTACATAGTCTCTGTTACAGCATTGTATGGTGTACTTTCACCCTGTTTGCTGTAGGGCACTGTTTACATAGTCTGTTTACTGCAGTGTATGGTGTACTTTCCCCCTGTTTGCTGTAGGGCACTGTTTACATAGACTCTGTTACAGCAGTGTATGGTGTACTTTCAAACGGTTTACTGTAGGGCACTGTTTACATAGTCGCTGTTACAGCAGTGTATGGTGTACTTTCACTCTGTTTATTGTGGGGCACTTTTTACATAGACTCTGTTACAGCAGTGTACGGTGTACATTCACTCTGTTTACTGTGGGGCACTGTTTACATAGACGCTGTTACATCAGTGTGTGGTGGACTTTCACTCTGTTTACTAGAGGACACTGTTTACATAGACTCTGTTACAGCAGTGTATGGTGTACTTTCACTCTGTTTACTGTCGGGCACTGTTTGCATTGACTCTGCTTCCAGCAGTGTATGGTGTACTTTCACTCTGTTTGCTGGAGTGCACTGTTTACATAGACTCTGTTACAGCAGTGCCGGTGTACTTTCACTCTGTTTACTGTGGGTCACTGTTTACATAGACTCTGTTTACAGTATGTATGGTGTACTTTCACTCTGTTTACTGTGTGGCACTGTTTACATAGATTCAGTTTACAGCAGTGTATGGTGAAATTTCACTCTGTTTACTGTGGAGCACTGTTTACATAGACTCTGTTACAGCAGTGTATGATGTACTTTCACTCTGTTTACTGTAGGTCACTGTTTACATAGACTCTGTTACAGCAGTGTATGGTGTACTTTCACTCTGTTTACTGTGGGGCGTTGTTTACATAGACTCTGCTACAGCAGTGTATGGTGTAATTTCACTCTGTTTACTGTGGGGCACTGTTTACATAGACTCTGTTACAGCAGTTTATGGTGTACTTTCACTCTTCTTCTGTCGGGCACTGTTTACGTAGACTCTATTACAGCAGGGCATGGTGTACTTTCACTCTGTTTACTGTGGGGCACTGTTTACATAAACTCTGTTTACAGCAGTGTATGGTGTAATTTTACTTTATTTACTGTAGGGCACTGTTTACATAGACTGTGTTACAGCAGTATATGGTGTACTTTCACTCTGTTTACTGTGGGGCACTGTTTACATAGACTATGTTACAGCAGGTTATGGTGTACATTCACTCTGTTTACTGTGGGGCACTGTTTTTATAGACTCTGTTAGAGCAGTGGATGGTGTTCTTTCACTCTGTTTACTGTCGGGCACTGTTTGCATTGACTCTGTTTACAGCAGTGTATGGTGTACTTTCACTCTGTTTGCTGGAGTGCACTGTTTACATAGACCCTGTTACAGCAGTGTATGGTGTAATTTCACTCTGTTTACTGTGGGGCACTGTTTACATAGACTCTGTTACAGCAGTTTATGGTGTACTTTCACTCTGCTTCTGTCGGGCACTGTTTACGTAGACTGTATTACAGCAGGGCATGGTGTACTTTCACTCTGTTTACTGTGGGGCACTGTTTACATAAACTCTGTTTACAGCAGTGTATGGTGTACTTTCACTTTATTTACTGTAGGGCACTGTTTACATAGACTGTGTTACAGCAGTATATGGTGTACTTTCAATCTGTTTACTGTGGGGCACTGTTTACATAGACTATGTTACAGCAGGTTATGGTGTACTTTCACTCTGTTTACTGTGGGGCACTGTTTACAATGACTCTGTTTACAGCAGGGTACGGTGAACTTTCACTCAGTTTACTGTGGGGCACTGTTTACATAGACTCTGTTTACAGCAGTGTATGGGTTACTTTCACTCTGTTTACTGTAGTGCACTGTTTACATAGACTCTGTTACATCAGTGTACGGTGAAATTTCACTCTGTTTACTAGAGGGCACTGTTTACATAGACTCTGTTACAGCAGTGTATGCTATACTTTCACTCTGTTTACTGTGGGGCTCTGTTTACATAGACTGCTTACAGCAGTGTATGGATTACTTTCACTCTGATTACTGTAGTGCACTGATTACTCTGTTACATCAGTGTGTGGTGAACTTTCACCCTGTTTACAGGGGGGCACTATTTACATAGTCTCTGTGACAGCAGGTATGGTGTACTTTCACCCTGTTTGCTGTAGGGAACTGTTTACATAGAGTCTGTTTACTGCAGTGTACGGTGTACTTTTACTCTGTTTACTGTGGGGCACTGTTTACATAGACTCTGTTTACAGTAGTGTATGTTGTACTTTCACTCTGTTTACTGTGGGACTCTGTTTACATAGACTCTGTTTACAGCAGGGTATGGTTTACTTTCACTCTGTTTATGGTAGTGCACTGATTACATAGTCTCTGTTACATCAGTGTGTGGTGAAATTTCACTCTGTTTACTGTAGGGCACTGTTTACATAGACTCTGTTTACAGCAGTGTACGGTGTACTTTCACTCTGTTTACTGTGTGGCACTGTTTACATTAACTCTGTTACAGCAGTGTATGTTCTACTTTCACTCTGTTTACTGTGGGACACGTTTTTCATAGACTCTGTTAGAGCGGTGTATGGTGGTCTTTCACTCTGTTTACTGTAGGGCACTGTTTACATAGACTCTGTTACAGCAGTTTATGGTGTACATTCACTCTGCTTTCTGTCGGGCACTGTTTACATAAACTCTGCTTACAGCAGTGTATGGTGTACTTTCACTTTGTTTACTGTGGGGCACTGTTTACATAGACTCTGTTACATAAGTGTGTGGTGGACTTTCACTCTGTTTACTAGAGGGCACTGTTTACATAGACTCTGTTGCAGCAGTGTATGATGTACTTTCACTCCGTTTACTGTGGGGCGCTGTTTACATAGACTCTGTTACAGCAGTGTATGGTGTACTTTCACTCTGTTTACTGTCGTGCACTGTTTGCATTGCCTCTGTTTACAGCAGTGTATGGTGTACTTTCACTTTGTTTGCTGGAGTGCACAGGTTACATAGACTCTGTTACAGCAGTGTACGGTGTACTTTCAGTCTGTTTACTGTGGGGCACTGTTTACATAGACACTGTTTACAGTAGTGTGTGGTGTACTTTCACTCTGTTTACTGTAGAGCACTATTTACATATAATCTGTTACAGCAGTGTATGGTGTACTTTCACTCTGTTTACTGTGGGGCACTGTTTACATAGACTCTGTTCACATCAGTGTATGTTCTACTTTCACTCTGTTTACTGTGGGGCACTTTTTTCATAGACTCTGTTGCAGCAGTTTGTGGTGTACTTTCACTCTGTTTACTGTAGGGCACTGTTTACATGGACTCTGTTACAGCAGTTTATGGTGTACTTTCACTCTGCTTTCTGTTGGGCACTGTTTACGTAGACTCTATTACAGCAAGGGATGGTGTACTTTCACTCTGTTTACTGTCGGGCACTGTTTACATAAACCGTTTTTACAGCAGTGTATGGTGTACTTTCACTTTGTTTACTGTAGGGCACTGTTTACATAGACTGTTACAGCAGTGTATGGTGTACTTTCACTCTGTTTACTGTGGGGCACTGTTTACATAGACTCTATTACAGCAGGTTATGCTGTACTTTCACTCTGTTTACTGTGGGGCACTGTTTATATAAACTCTGTTATAGCAGTGAATGGTGTTCTTTCACTCTGTTTACTGTAGGGCACAGTTTACATAGATTCTGTTTACAGCAGTGTACGGTGTACTTTCACTCTGTTTGCTGTGGGGCACTGTTTTCATAGACTCTGTTAAAGCAGCGTACGTTGTACTTTCACCCTGTTTGCTGTAGGGAACTGTTTACATAGAGTCTGTTTACTGCAGTGTACGGTGTACTTTTACTCTGTTTACTGTGGGGCACTGTTTACATAGACTCTGTTTACAGTAGTGTATGGTGTAGTTTCACTCTGTTTACTGTGGGACACTGTTTACATAGACTCTGTTTACAGCAGTGTATGGGTTACTTTCACTCTGTTTATGGTAGTGCACTGATTACATAGGCTCTGTTACATCAGTGTGTGGTGAACTTTCACTCTGTTTACTGTAGGGCACTGTTTACATACACTCTGTTTACAGTAGTGTACGGTGTACTTTCACTCTGTTTTCTGTGGGGCACTGTTTACATAGACTCTGTTTACAGTAGTGTATGGTGTACTTTCACTCTGTTTACTGTGGGGCACTGTTTACATTAACTCTGTTACAGCAGTGTATGTTCTAATTTCACTCTGTTTACTGTGGGGCACTTTTTTCATAGACTCTGTTACAGCGGTGTATGGTGTACTTTCACTCTGTTTACTGTAGGGCACTGTTTACAAAGACTCTGTTACAGCAGTTTATGGTGTACTTTCACTCTGCTTTCTGTCGGGCACTGTTTACGTAGACTCTATTACAGCAGGGGATGGTGTACTTTCATTCTGTTTACTGTAGGGCACTGTTTACATAAACTCTGTTTACAGCTGTGTATGGTGTACTTTCACTTTGTTTACTGTAGGGCACTGTTTACATAAACTCTGTTTACAGCTGTGTATGGTGTACTTTCACTTTGTTTACTGTGGGGCACTGTTTACAGAGACTCTGTTACATCAGTGTGTGGTGGACTTTCCCTCTGTTTACTAGAGGGCACTGTTTACATAGAGTCTGTTACAGCAGTGTATGATGCACTTTCACTCTGTTTACTGTCGGGCACTGTTTGCATTGACTCTGTTCACAGCAGTGTATGGTGTACTTTCACTCTGTTTGCTGGGGTGCACTGTTTACATGCACTCTGTTACAGCAGTGTACGGTGTACTTTCAGTCGTTTTACTGTAGAGCACTATTTACATAGAATTTGTTACAGCAGTGTATGGTGTACTTTCACTCTGTTTACTGTAGGGCACTGTTTACATAGACTCTGTTTACAGCAGTGTATGTTCTACTTTCACTCTGTTTACTGTGGGGCACTTTTTTCATAGACTCTGTTACAGCTGTGTATGGTGTACTTTCACTCTGTTTACTGTAGGGCACTGTTTACATAGACTCTGTAACCGCAGTTTATGGTGTACTTTCACTCTGCTTTCTGTCGGGCACTGTTTACGTAGACTCTATAACAGCAGGGGATGGTGTACTTTCACTCTGTTTACTGTAGGGCACTGTTTACATAGACTCTGTTTACAGTAGTGTACGGTGTACTTTAACTATGTTTACTGAGGGGCACTGTTTACATAGACTCAGTTTACAGCAGTGTATGGTGTACTTTCACTATGCTTACTGTAGGGCACTGTTTACATATTCTCTGTTACAGCAGTGTATGGTGTTCTTTCCCTCTGTTTATTGTGGGGCACGGTTTATCTAGACTCTGTTACAGCAGTGTACCGTGTACTTTCACTCTGTTTACTGTGGGGCACTGTTTACATAGACTCTGTTTACAGCAGTGTATGGGTTACTTTCACTCTGTTTACAGTAGTGCTCTGTTTACATAGACTCAGTTACATCAGTGTACGGTGAACTTTCACTCTGTTTACTAGAGGGCACTGTTTACATAGACTCTGTTACACCAGTGTATGATATACTTTCACTCTGTTTGCTGTGGGGCACTGTTTACATAGACTCTGTTTACAGCAGTGTATGGATTACTTTCACTCTGATTACTGTAGTGCACTGATTACTCTGTTACATCAGTGTGTGGTGAACTTTCACTCTGTTTACTGGAGGGCACTGTTTACATAGACTCTGTTTACAGCAGTGTACGGTGTACTTTCACTCTGTTTACTGTGGGGCACTGTTTACATAGACTCTGTTTACTGCAGTGTATGGTGTACTTTCACTCTGTTTACTCCAGGGCACTGTTTACATCGACCAATTTACAGCAGTGTATGGTGTACTTTCACCCTGTTTACAGGGGGGCACTGTTTACATAGTATCTGTGACAGCAGTGTATGGTGTACTTTCACCCTGTTTGCTGTAGGGAACTGTTTACATAGAGTCTGTTTACTGCAGTGTATGATGTACTTTCACCCTGTTTGCTGTAGGGCACTGTTTGCATAGAGTCTGTTTACTGCAGTGTATGGTGTACTTTCACTCTGTTTGCTGGAGTGCACTGTTTACATAGACTCTGTTACAGCAGTGTACGCTGTACTTTTACTCTGTTTACTGTGGGGCACTGTTTACATAGACTCTGTTTACAGTAGTGTATGGTGTACTTTCACTCTGTTTACTGTGGGACACTGTTTACATAGACTCTGTTTACAGCAGTGTATGGGTTACTTTCACTCTGTTTATGGTAGTGCACTGATTACATTGGCTCTGCTACATCAGTGTGTGGTGAACTTTCACTCTGTTTTCTGTAGGGCACTGTTTACATAGACTCTGTTACAGCAGTGTATGGTGCACTTTCACTCTGTTTACTGATGGACACTGTTTACATAGACTCAGTTTACAGCAGTGTATGGTGTACTTTCACTCTCTTTTCTGTAGTGCACTGTTTACATAGACTCTACTACAGCAGTGTATGGTGTACTTTTACTCTGTTTACTGGAGTGCACTGGTTACATAGACTCTGTTACAGCAGTGTACGGTGTACTTTCACTCTGTTTACTGTGGGGCACTGTTTAAATAGACTCTGTTTACAGTAGTGTATGGTGTACTTTCACTCCGTTTACTGTGGGGCACTGTTTACATAGACTCAGGTTACAGCAGTGTATGGCATACTTTCACTCTGTTTACTTTAGGGCACTGTTTATGTAGACTCTGGTACACCAGTGCATGGTGTACTTTCACTCTGTTTATTGTGGGGCACTGTTTACATAGAATCTGTAACAGCAGAGCAAGGTGTACTTTCACTCTGTTCACTGTGGGGCACTGTTTACATAGACTCTGTTTACAGTAGTGTATGGTGTACTTTCACTCTCTTTACTGTAGGGCACTGTTTACATAGACTCTGTTACAGCAGTGTATGGTGCACTTTCACTCTGCTTACTGTAGGGCACTGTTTACACAGACTCTATTACAGCAGGGGATGGTGCACTTCCACTCTGTTTACTTCAGGGCATTGTTTACATAAACTCTGTTTACAGCAGTGTATGGTGTACTTTCACTTTGTTACCTGTAGGGCACGGTTTACATAGACTGTGTTACAGCAGTGTATGGTGTACTTTCACTCTGTTTACTGTGGGGCACTGTTTACATAGACTCTGTTACAGCAGTGTATGGTGTACTTTCACTCTGTTTACTGCGGGGCACTGTTTACATAGACTCTGTTACAGCAGTGTATGGTGTACTTTCACTCTGTTTACTGTAGGGCACTGTTTACATAGACTCTGTTACAGCAGTGTATGGTGCACTTTCAATCGGTTTACTGTCGGGCACTGTTTACATAGACTCTGTTACAGCAGTGTATGGTGTACTTTCACTCTGTTTATTGTGGGGCACTGTTTACATAGACTCTGTTACAGCAGTGTACGGTGTACTTTCACTCTGTTTACTGTAGGGCACTGTTTACATACACTCTGTTACCGCAGTGTATGATGTACTTTCACTATGTTTACTGTGGGGCGCTGTTTACATAGACTCTGTTACTGCAGTGTATGATGTACTTTCACCCTGTTTGCTGTAGGGCACTGTTTACATCGTGTCTGTTTACTGCAGTGTATGGTGTACTTTCACTCTGTTTGCTGGAGTGCACTGTTTACATAGACTCTGTTACAGCAGTATACAGTGTACTTTCACTCTGTTTACTGGGGGGCACTGTTTACATACACTCTGATTACAGTAGTGTATGATGTACTTTCACTCTGTTTACTGTGGGGCACTGTTTACATAGATTCAGTTTACAGCAGTGTATGGTGTACTTTCACTCTGTTTACTGTAGGGCACTGTTTACATAGACTCTGTTTACATCAGTGTACGGTGTACTTTCACTCTGTTTACTGTGGGGCACTGTTTACATGGATTCTGTTACAGCAGTGTATGGTGTACTTTCACTCTGTTTGCTGTAGGGCACTGTTTACATGGACTCTGTTACAGCAGTGTATGGTGTACTTTCACTCTGTTTACTGTGGGGCACTGTTTACATAGACTCTGTTACAGGAGTGTATGGTGTACTTTTTCTCTTTTTATTGTGAGGCACTGTTTACAAAGACTCTGTTACAGCAGTGTACGGTGTACTTTCACTCTGTTTACTGTGGGGCACTGTTTACATAGACTCTGTTTACATCAGTGTGTGGTGAACTTTCACTCTGTTTACTAGAGGGCACTGTTTGCATTGACTCTGTTTACAGCAGTGTATGTTGTACTTTCACTCTGTTTACTGTGTGGCACTGTTTACATAGACTCTGTTACAGCAGTGTATGGTGTACTTTCACTCTGTTTACTGTGAGGCACTGTTCACATAGACTCTGTTTACAGCAGTGTATGCATTACTTTTACTCTGTTTACTGTAGTTCACTGTTTACATAGACTCTGTTACATCAGTGTGTGGTGTACTTTCACCCTGTTTGCTGTAGGGCACTGTTTACATAGAGTCTGTTTACTGAAGTGTATGGTGTACTTTCACCCTGTTTGCTGTCGGGCACTGTTTACATAGAGTATGTTTACTGCAGTGTCTGGTGTACTTTCACTCTGTTTGCTGGAGTGCACTGTTTACATAGACTCTGTTACAGCAGTGTACGGTGACTTTCACTCTGTTTACTGTGGGGCACTGTTTACTTAGACTCTGTTTACAGTAGTGGATGGTGTACTTTCACTCTGTTTACTGTGGGGCACTGTTTACATAGACTCATTTACAGCAGTGTATGGGTTACTTTCACTCGGTTTACTGTAGTGCACTGATTACATAGACTATGTTACATCTATGTGTGGTGAACTTTCACTCTGCTTACTGTAGGGCAATGTTTACATGGACTCTGTTTACAGCAGTGTATGGTGTACTTTCACTCTGTTTACTGTAGTGCACTGTTTACATCGACTCTGTTACAGCAGTGTATGGTGGACCTTCACTCTGTTTACTGTAGGGCACTGTTTACATAGAATCTGTTACAACAGTGTATGGTGTAATTTCACTCTGTTTACTGCGGGGCACTGTTTACACAGACTCTGTTACAGCAGTGTATGGTGTACTTTCACTCTGTTTACTGTGGCGCACTGTTTACATAGTCTCTGTAACAGCAGTGTATGGTATACTTTTACTCTGTTTACTGTAGTGCACTGTTTACATCGACTCTGTTACAGCAGTGTATGATGTACTTTCACTCTGATTACTGTAGTACACTGTTTACATCGACTCTGTTACAGCAGTGTATGGTGTACCTTAACTCTGTTTACTGTAGGGCACTGTTTACATAGACTCAGTTACAGCAGTGCATGGTGTAATTTCACTCTGTTTACTGTCGGGCACTGTTTACATCGACTCTGTTACAGCAGTGTATGGTGTACCTTCACTCTGTTTACTGTAGGGCACTGTTTACATAGACTCAGTTACAGCAGTGCATGGTGTAATTTCACTCTGTTTACTGTCGGGCACTGTTTACATAGACTCTGTTACAGCAGTGTATGGTGTACTTTCACTCTTTTTACTGTGGGGCACTGTTTACATAGACTATGTTACATCAGTGTATGGTTTACTTTCACTCTGTTTACTGTCGTGCACTGTTTACATCGACTCGATTACAGCAGTGTATGATGTACTTTCATTCTTTTTACTACAGGGCACTGTTTACATAGACTCTGTTTACAGCAGTGTATGGGTTACTTTCACTCTGTTTACTGTAGTGCACTGTTTACATAGACTGTGTTACATCAGTGTATGGTGTACTTTCTCTCTGTTTACTGTAGTGCACTGTTTACATCGACTCTGTTACAGCAGTGTATGGTGTAGTTTCACTCTGTTTACTGTAGGGCACTGTTTATATAGACTGCTTTCAGCAGTGTATGGTGTACGTTCACGCTCTTTACTTTAGCGCACTGTTTACATAGACTCTGTTAACAGCAGTGTATGGTGTACTTTCACTCCGTGTACTGTGGGGTAATGTTTACATAGACTCTGTTACAGCTGTGTATGGTGTACTTCCACTCTGTTTACTGTAGGGCACTGTTTACATAGACTCTGTTACAGCTATGTAAGGTGTACTTTCACTCTGTTTACTGTGGGGCACTGTTTACATAGACACTGTTACAGCAGTGTATGGTGTACTTTCACTCTGTTTACTGTAGTGCACTGTTTACATCGACTCTGTTACAACAGTGTATGGTGTAATTTCACTCTGTTTACTGTGGGGCACTGTTTACACAGACTCTGTTACAGCAGTGTGTGGTGTACTTTCACTCTGTTTACTGTGGCGCACTGTTTACATAGACTCTGTTACAGCAGTGTATGGTGTACTTTCACTCTGTTTACTGTAGTGCACTGTTTACATCGACTCTGATACAGCAGTGTATGATGTACTTTCACTCTGTTTACTGTAGTGCACTGTTTACATCGACTCTGTTACAGCAGTGTATGGTGTACCTTCACTCTGTTTACTGTAGGACACTGTTTACATAGACTCTGTTACAGCAGTGTATGGTGTAATTTCACTCTGTTTACTGTAGGGCACTGTTTACATAGACTGTTACAGCAGTGTATGGTGTACTTTCACTCTGTTTACTGTGGGGCACAGTTTACATAGACTATGTTACATCAGTGTAGGGTGTACTTTCACTCTGTTTACTGTCGTGCACTGTTTACATCGACTCAATTACAGCAGTGTATGATGTACTTTCATTCTGTTTACTAGAGGGCACTGTTTACATAGACTCCGTTTACAGCAGTGTATGGGTTACTTTCACTCTGTTTACTGTAGTGCACTATTTACATAGACTATGTTACATCAGTGTATGGTGTACTTTCACTCTGTTTACTGTAGAGCGCTGTTTACATAGACTCTGTTTACAGCAGTGTATGATGTACTTCACTCTGTCTACTGTAGTGCACTGCTTACATCGACTCTGTTACAGCAGTGTATGGTGTACTTTCACCTTGTTTACAGTAGGGCACTGTTTACATAAACTCTGTTTTCAGCAGTGTATGGTGTACTTTCACTCTGTTTACTGTAGAGCACTGTTTACATCGACTCTGTTACAGCAGTGTATGGTGTAGTTTCACTCTGTTTACTGTAGGGCACTGTTAACATAGACTCTGCTTTCAGCAGTGTATGGTGTACGTTCACTCTCTTTACTTTAGAGCACTGTTTACATAGACTCTGTTTACAGCAGTGTTTGGTGTACTTTCACTCTGTTTACTGTAGTGCACTGTTTACATCGAGTCTGTTACAGCAGTGTATGGTGTACCTTCACTCTGTTTACTGTAGGGCACTGTTTACATAGACTCTGTTACAGCAGTGTATGGTGTACTTTCACTCTGTTTACTCTAGGACACTATTTACATAGACTCTGTTACAGCAGTGTATGGTGTACTTTCACTCTGTTTACTGTGGGGCACTGTTTATATAGACTATGTTACATCTGTGTTTGGTGTACTTTCACTTTGTTTACTGTCGTGCACTGTTTACATCGACTCAATTACAGCAGTGTATGATGTACTTTCATTCTGTTTACTATAGGGCACTGTTTACATAGACTCTGTTTACAGCAGTGTATGGGTTACTTTCACTCTGTTTACTGTAGAGCACTGTTTACATAGACTACGTTACAGCAGTGTATGGTGTACTTTCACTCTTTTTTCTGTCGGGCACTGTTTACATATACTCTGTTTTCAGCACTGTATGGTGTACTTTCACTCTGTTTACTTTAGAGCGCTGTTTACATAGACTCTGTTTACATCAGTGTATGATGTACTTTCACTCTGTCTACTGTAGTGCACTGTTTACATCGACTCTGTTACAGCAGTGTATGGTGTACTTTCACTCTTTTTACTGTAGGGCACTGTTTACATATACTCTGTTTTCAGCACTGTATGGTGTACTTTCACTCTGTTTACTTTAGAGCGCTGTTTACATAGACTCTGTTTACAGCAGTGTATGATGTACTTTCACTCTGTCTACTGTAGTGCACTGTTTACATCGACTCTGTTACAGCAGTGTATGGTGTACTTTCACTCTTTTTACTGTAGGGCACTGTTTACATATACTCTGTTTTCAGCACTGTATGGTGTACTTTCACTCTGTTTACTGTAGTGCACTGTTTACATCGACTCTGTTACAGCAGTGTATGGTGTAGTTTCACTCTGTTTACTGTAGGGCACTGTTTACATAGACTCTGTTTTCAGCAGTGTATGGTGTACGTTCACTCTCTTTATTTTAGAGCACTGTTTACATAGACTGTTTACAGCAGTGTATTGTGTAGTTTCACTCTGTTTACTGTAGGGCACTGTTTACATAGACTCTGTTTTCAGCAGTGTATGGTGTACGTTCACTCTCTTTATTTTAGAGCACTGTTTACATAGACTGTTTACAGCAGTGTATTGTGTAGTTTCACTCTGTTTACTGTAGGGCACTGTTTACATAGGCTCTGTTTACAGCAGTGTATTGTGTACTTTCACTCTGCTTTCTGTGGGGCACTGTTTTCATGGTCTCTGTTTACAGCAGTGTATGGTGTACTTTCACTCTGTTTACTGTAGTTCACTGTTTACATAGACTGTGTTACAGCAGTGTATGGTGCACTTTCACTCTGTTTACTGTAGGGCACTGTTTACATAGACTCTGTTTACAGCAGTGTACGATTTACAGAAACACTGTTTACTGTCGGGCACTGTCTACATAGACTCAGTTACAGCAGTGTATGGTGTACTTTCACTCTGTTTCCTGTAGTGCACTGTTTACATAGACTCTGTTACAGCAGTGTGTCGTGAACTTTCACTCTGTTTACTGTAGGGCACTGTTTACATAGACTCTGTTACAGCAGTGTATGGTGTACTTTCACTCTGTTTACTGCAGTGCACTTGTTTCATAGACTCTGTTACAGCAGTGTGTGGTGTACTTTTGACGAATTCCAATTTTCTTTACCCGTCCGTCATGGCCTCAATAACAGTCGAGATGGATTTGCCGGTACAGCATTAGTAATTTTATTTGACTTGCAAGTCTTTCTCAATTGACAGCAAGTATAAAGCACATCTTGCTTTGAGGGGCGTTGATCTGTCCCAGTGCACCCCGCATTCTAACCATTGCACATTTCAGGATGGCTAGGCCCACAAAGATGCAGCCGATAGCCACCACTAAATACGTGGCCATATATTCAACCAGTCCTTCCAACCTCCAAATCCCCAGTTACCCCAAGAGCCAGGATCCTGCATTCCGTCCAGGTGATCCTGTATGTGATCCATAAATTTAGTGATGTTTGCGGTCAAGTTCTGAACTCCCATGGTACAATTGCCCTGTACTATGGCGCATACCCCACCCTCACGGGCCAGAAGATAGTCAAGAGCATACCGGTTCTGCATTGCAAACAACCGCAGCTGACACAATTCCTTGGTTATTACCCGAGGGCTCCTAAAGTTTCATTTCCCAAGATGGTAAGGCCACAAATAAAATAATTCCTATCGCTGACAGCCAAGGAACCCCCCATACCTCCCAGTGTCAAGACGCTCAGAATCCCCCACCCGACTGAGTGGTCCCGGTTGGGTGCAAGAACCTGAGGTTTTTTCCAGTTCTCGCAAAATTCAGCTGAGACTGCACGGCGTGCTAACTGATTATGCAGCTTCCACGCCGAAGAGCAGGGGACTGTGGTCGGGACTAGAGTCCCAATAGCAGTTTGGCGGGGAAATGGGGGTGACAAAACATTGGTCGCTGTGCCATTAAATAAAAAGTAGTATCCTTGCTCCGTGTGCAGGCTAGCATCACAATCACTATATCGATTGCGTAAAGATCCCCCTGTAGCCCAGTTTATCCAGCTTCGAAACGCCCATTCGGGCCGCCTAGCAATGCGGAAAGCCCTAGTCCCAACAGTGATATGAGAAACATTCGCCCAGCCACAAAGGAGCTGGAGGCCGACGTTCAATGGAACGCAGGTGGTGTTCTAACAAACGCATTGGCCAGACGCCTGGGTGATATGGCACCCCCTGTCCGTACAGGTGGGGAACAGACATGTAATATTCGTTTCCACCTCTACCAGCAAACAGCCATATCCTTCACTGCTGAAACAATTCTCGTACAACCGGGAATCCCTATAGGGAGTGAAGTGGCTAGGTATGTACGCCCTCCACCGTTGCAGCCTATCATACTGTGAGTGTGAATTATCCCGAGGAAGGGGAAGGCAAATAGCCGGTGGTGCTGAACCCGGATCGTAAGGAAGAGTGACTTGCTCGGGCGGTGGCTCGGAATGTTGACAATGAACCACCGTTTGGGGAGTGCCCCAAAGCGGTGAAACAGAAAATAACCTAGACACCGCTGCGGGGTTCGGGTAGCAGACAATCCGTCCGTGGCCATACAAGCGGTGGTAAATCTGGTAGAAGGGAGTCATACTACCCGGGGTTTCCTCAGTTTGGCCTTTAACTAAAATAAGTGGATCTCCTGATAACCTACGTTCTAGCTGTACTTCCCTTCTCACACGCCCCATCCTCTCTCTAGTCCCCCTCTCTCTCTCACAGCCTCTTCCTACGCTCTCCTGACGGTCTGATGTTGCCTTTATCACACCAATCTTAACACGTCCAAAATCAAATTTACATGTACTCCAAAAATAAGGCAATGTCCATATAATGTTCCCTTCCCATCGCCGGGACCGGTGCAATTGCTTCATGAGTCCTGCATTGTCCGTGAACTTGATGACCTTCCATCAGTCGATACCATGTCCTCGTATATGGGGGCAGCGAAGAACATCACCTTTGCATAAATGAAATGTCCGTGTAGTTTGGTTAGGGTTACAGATGTAGGTGATATTTCCCTTTTCCATTTCTGCCGCCGATGTCACTCTAGCGAGGCGAGGCCGAAGATCACACAAGCGGTGCGTAGCCACCCCATCATGCTCCACACCTGTAACCGGTTAGTAACCGACCTTTTTACAGTGGTGGAGGTGGACCCAATTTACAGTGGTGGAGATGGACCCAAGCACTTCGCCCCTCCACTTTAACTGCTGTGGGGGTGGTAAGGAGAACTTGGAAGGGCCCGTCCCATCGCGGCTCCGACCCCTTCCTAGTCCAAACTTTGACCATGACATACCTACCGGGCTGGACTGAAAGTGAGCTAGGTACTGGGGGCGATGGCTGGTGAACCGCGCGGACATGGCCATGGAGCTCCTTGAGCACCTGCGTGAGGACTCGAACATAGGTGGTAATCTCTTCAGTCATATGGTGAAACTGAACCAGTCTGGAAGCATGCAGGTCCCAGGGAGTTCTAAGAGCCCTGCCATAAAGAATCTCGGCAGGAGAGACCGGGCGGGTCCCGCAGGTGTAACCCGCAGCTGGAAGAGGGCAACGGGGAAAAACTTAAGCCATGTCAGTCCCGTGTCTGCTCTTAATTTAGCCAATTTAGTTTTGAGGGTCTGATTGTGTCTCTCAGCCATCCCGGCCGCCTGCGTTCTGTAAGCACAGTGTAACTGCTGGCGTATGCCCAACTGGGAGCAAAACTCCTTGTAATTTGTCCAATAAAATGAGGCCCATTATCAGAACTGAACTGAGCTGGTATACCGTACCGGGGAATGATTTCCCGCATCAAAACTTTAACCACAGTAGCAGCTTTATTATCGATAGTCGGATACGCCTCAACCCATCTGCTGAACACATCCACAATGATCAACACATATTTATAACATTGACACCTTTTCAACTAAATGTAATCCCACAAGGGATACCTTTGCCGGTGTTATATTGCTGACAAAGCAAACACCGATTACTGATACTCTGGGCCAACCCCTGCATTTTAGGGTGCCACCAAGTGTCCAGCAACAAATCTCTAGTTCCCCGAGCCCCACAATGAGTTGCAAAGTGTATGCATTCGATGACCCATAAAGCCAGTGCATCAGACATACAAGTTTTGTTACAATACCACCACATTTGTTTATCATTCTCAGGAGCGTCCTCCTGTAACCTTATGACGTCTTGGATGGTTGGCATTGGCTTGGCAGAGGCAGCCCTATTTATTGCAGAACGTTTAGTCTGACGTAACATTTTAGGCAGCATCACTTGCTGAATTTGCGCGGCTGTCCGCACTGCACAATCTGCTTGTTCATTACCAACGTCAACTGGGGTCTTACCATTTGTGTGGGCAGCGCATTTAATAACGGAAATCTGCGCGGGCATAAGGAGGGCCTGTAGTAGGTCATTAACTAAACCCCGGTGGGATATTTGACCACACATAATCATGTCAGGTTGTTCTGACGAAATATCACTCAAATCGTCCCTTATTGTGGCAGTTTCCTGAATCAAGGCTAAACAGTCGTGGCCAGGTGCGTCTTCATGGACAGGGGGACCACTAAGAAAACAGGCTGGATTGATAGTGGTACAGTGTTTAAATGTCAGACGTGGATTGTTCAAAAGGTATATCTCATACCTATTCTGACGAGCTGCGGTAAGATGCTGAGTCTGCAGTTGCCTCAGTAGTGCGATGACCGAGTGGGAGCTATACACCGTAAAATCCTGTTGGAGAGTGAGAGCATGTAATGGCTGTGCGATGGCATTGATTGAACGTAAATCATGTACTAATCAGTACTGGTCTGTCTTAGCTGGTTTAGGCACAGCAAGTATGGGGGTGTTACATTCTGATTGGTAAGGGACCAAAATACCCTGTTGCAACAGCTCTCGGATTAATTTGTCCATAGACGGGGCTGCAGTCGAGTGTTAATCGTTTCACGGCCCTCAAAATATTTTATGGCAGTGCCGTCTGGCGTGACTTGAATTACGTACTCGGTTGGATCTGAATGATCCACTGCCCTCCTTACCATAGGTCTCAGATCCCTGGCATGGTACTGGTCGTGGACCTGACGTGTAATATGAGGGCTTACCGAAGCTGACTGTGGCCATAAATGTGGTGGTTTTGTAACAAAATCGGCTGTACCCTCTTTTCCCGTGAATGTAACTTTGACTGGCCATTCGGTCCCAATTAATGGCCGGTATTTGTCCTCCAACTCCCTGTTTTGTCCGGTTCTGTCATAGGCCAGGGTAACGTGATGCAGTGAATGTTCAATGTCTAACGTCCACCACTGGGGGGTGATAGAAATAGAGCACTGTTGTCTCATCCTACATGATTGAACCGTTACCCCTTCGTCTCCGCACTCTAGCTGTAGCTGGAAGATGCACAGTAAATCTCGGGCCAACAAGTTACAGTCCAATCCAGTAGTCACTACAAACTGATGATTTGCAGACTTATTCTCGTAAGTGACTGTCACAGGTTCAGAAATAGGATACTCACACACCTGTCCTTGGAACCCCGACAAATGCTGGGTGTGGTCAGATAGTGGTAGTCGAAGTTCTGATTGCCCCGAAACATTGGCTGCTCCAGTGTCGATTACAAATGGGTGATGTTGATCTCCTATCTGCAGAGAGATAATAGGTTCCCTGTCCGATTGGAAAGTCCTTATGACTAAATTAGCTAGTCAATCCTGTGTTGGGAAAGGGTTTGCCTGGGAGAAGTCAGTGTATCTCGTCTGTCCTCCCCTTGGTGGGTACCCCCTCCTTTGGGTTGGGTAGTCTCCTTCGTCTTTTAAAGGGGCATTCCTGTTGCCAGTGATCTGCACGGCCGCAATTAAGACATGTATTGTTCCCTCTATAACTGCCCCGTCCTTTTCTCCCAGTAGACCAATGGCCCCTCAGAGGGTGCGGCGGTTGTAAAGCTGTTGGTGCATACGGTGGGCCATAAAGAGGAGCTGAGGGTCCCTTTGGGTGGGTTTGATATCCTCCCCCTTGCTGATCCACCCACCCAAAGTCACAATATTGGGGTTCCAGCTGGTAAGCTACCGTTTCTGCCGCTTGTTGGGGTCTCAGATCATCCTTTTTCATTACATACTCAGTCTTAACCTTTGTAACTGAGCCTCCTTCCTGGCCTACACCCTCATTCCAATAAAATCTGACTGCCCTTGCCATCTGGGAAGGGTCGTTCTCTGTCCAATTCATGTTATTACATTTGACGGCAGTAGCCACGGAAGGTGGTAGGCAATGCATTAACATTGCACAATATTGAGGGGAATTCTGACCATTTTGATATGGCAAGTCGCCTGACTGCCCACGGTAGATTTCATTAAACGTTCCAGAAATTCCTCTGGCTCTTCAATCGTCTTAGGTTTTAGGTCTAAGATAGCCGAAATATTTATGGGCTTTTGAAATGTGCTATTAAACGCATTCAGGATTTGTGTCCGTCTATCGTCGTCCAATGCATGGGCTTGTTGAATTGCGGCGTGGCTAGCATAATTCAAGTGATTAAGATGATTGCGGTACTCTGCTGGGGTTAAAACCTGCTGGACTAGGGCCCAGAGGTCCCTAGAATCAGCTTGATAAATTGAGATGGTCGTTCTCAGGGAATCCACGAAAGCAGCAGGAGATTTTTTCTGTCTGGGATTGTAGCCATAACAGCCATCATCTCACTGGGTGTCCATGGGAAATAAACGTCTATCGTGGGCTGGGCGGCCGGCGTCTCAGCGTCAGGGTTTGGTATTTTCCTAATCGGCAACTGTCTCAGAGTCTCACCAGGGGGCACTCTAGCTATTTCCTCTGGTTCTTCCAAGACTTCGACGACCCTCGCTGTCACTAGAGGGAGTTCTTTCTCTTCAGAATCATCCCTGGCATCTCCCTTTGTTCTCGAAGTTTGCGGTTTCCTCTTGGTCTGAAGGGATTTAGGTGGTGTGCTTAATTGTTTCTGGTTAGGATCAGGCCCTTCTCTCACTTTCCAAGATCGGGTCCTAGAGCTAACTGGGCTTGTGGAACAGAGCTCCTCTTTCCTCTTAGATCGTGAAAATGGTAAATTAGGACCCACGCTGTCAACCAAAAGGGCTGGAGTTACTGGCATGATTGGAATCTGGGGAGCAGTGACTGGATATAAATTATTATACTCTGGTGGTTCTGGAATTAGTGCAGACAATGCTACAGGTGCAGTCAAAATCCTAGCCGACCTGGTCAAATTATCTTAATCTTCATCTTCTGTCTCTGTCAATGCAAGGCCAGCCATTGAACTACCATTGTTTGTTTTTTCTTCTTCACTAATTGGAATCCCCATTTTAAGGGCATTTTCTTGCCAACTTAATAACATGATCTTATCCCTCTCATGTTGACGATATTGTTTCCATAATCTAATTAACTCTTTAGCTTTCATACTTTGGCTCTTTCTTTTTTTTAAATTATATATATATATATATTATTTGCTTATTTATAACCAATGGCAATTTTTTTTGCTCCTTGGCAAAATTATTAAAAAGGTTCTAACAGTGTTCTTTTAAAAGTTAAAATGTTTGAAAATTCAAATTGAATTACTGCAACTTGCAAGCTTAGCTCTGATCTCAACTCAGTAAATTTACGATTTGCTCAACACAAACTTGTATAACATTTACAACTTAATTAATTCTTTATCTTAACAATTTTTCTTTTAACAAGTTTTTCTTACATTCTCAAAAATGTTGGCTGCTATCAATGAGGGAGCAGTTAGCTGCGGTGATGTATACCGGACCAAAGTCAACTGTCATCTCCAGATTTACACTTTTTAAAATAGTGTCAGTGAGTTTCTTTCAGTTTCTATTAATTCACAAATAAAATGAGATAAACACTATTTCAAGTAAGTAAAAGTTAAGATTCTGTCAATTTCAATCATTTGCTTTCGAAAATAATAACTTTTATCAAAGAGGTGGAGAAACCCACTGGTTTCCTTTAATTAATTCAAAACGTAACTTTGCTGGAGTTCACTGACTCAAAGGAATGGTATCCGATTACATCACAGGCTGCTGCTGTTATCTCAAGGTCTGTGTGAGAAGCACTGTCTGTCGTCTTTAACTTTGGCTGCTGCTGTTAACCCTTTGAGAGACTTCTGCTTTAACTAACATGCAGCATCCGCTTCTATGGATGGTCTTTGTTTTGAAATTTATCCAAGCAATTACCCATAATCTCAACTAGTCCTCTGAACTGCGTTTTTCGCCATACAGTCCAAGGGTACAATTTTAACTTCATCAACTATAGATTTAAAACACTCACACATGGAATTGAGTCATCTGTTTTAAATGTTGCATCAACCCAAAACCTAACCCAAGCCGAATCAGAACTCACACATGGAGTTGAACCATCTTTGTTTAGATGTTCCATCAACCCAAAACCTAACCCAAGCCGAAACAGAACTCACACATGGAGTTGAACCATCTTTGTTTAGATGTTCCATCAACCCATAACCTAACCCAAGCCGAATCAGAACTCACACATGGAGTTGAACCATCTTTGTTTAGGTGTTCCATCAACCCATAACCTAACCCAAGCCGAATCAACAATATGAAATACCATCAATTAATTTTCTAATCCCCAGACTGACCTTTGATTTCGTCGAGACGATCTTTCCGTACCAACCGCGAGTGACCAGACTAATCCGACGATAAGAAGAGGGGGAAAAGCAATGCGCGGTCATTTTCCAGCTATACATTGTGGGCCCCTTCTTCCCACTCTCCCTGTTCATAATCAGTCTAATTCTGATTTCGTGGTTGGTCAGAACCGTCTTGAGAAATCCCGGGTTTCCGGCACCAAATGACAAAACTTAAATTTCTTTACCCGTCAGTCTGGCCTCAATAAAAGTCGAGATGGATTTGCAGGTACAGCATTAGTTATTTTATTTGACTTGCAAGCCTGATTCATTTCACAGAGGCACATGACTAGTCTCCGACACCCTTGGAAAACGAATGAAGAAGGAGACAAAGGGATTTCTGCAAGTACATTCAAATGGCATCAAGTTTCACATATACGATTCCCATAGGTCATCCTATACACCTCCTGACCTGGCCATACATCCTGATTGGCTCACTTCTCATCCCTTCCTCTGGCCCCCTATTACCCAGCATCCTTTTCTCCTCCTTTGCTGATCACACCTCCTCCTTGTTTTGCCATGCGTTCTGAAATCCTTTGTCTGTGAACTCACCATAATGAGACTGGCCTATCTCTACATTAAAGCAACTAATATCTCGAAAGTAACTATTTGAGATCACATTCGTCACTCCCACCACACAGCCAGCACTGCCAGTGCCCCCCCCACCACCAACAGGCAGCACTGTCAGTGCTCCCCACACACAGCCAGCACTGTCAGTGCTCCCACCACACAGCCAGCACTTTCAGTGCTCCCACCATACAGCCAGCACTGTCAGTGCTCCCACCACACAGCCAGCACTGTCAGTGCTCCCACCACACAGCCAGCACTGTCAGTGCTCCCCCCCCCCCCCCCCACACAGCCAGCACTGTCAGTGCTCCCACCACACAGCCAGCACTGTCAGTGCTCCTCCACACAGCCAGCACGGTCAGTGCTCCCCACACACAGCCAGCACTGTCAGTGCTGACCCCACACAGCCAGAACTGGCAGTGCTCCCAGCACACAGCAAGCACTGTCAGTGCTCCCCCCACACAGCCAGCACTGTCAGTGCTCCCACCACACAGCCAGCACTCTCGGTGCTCCTACCACACAGCCAGCACTGTCAGTGCACCCACCACACAGCAAGCACTGTCAGTGCTCCCACCACACAGTCAGCACTGTCAGTGCTCCCAACACACAGCTAGCACTGTCAGTGCTCCCCCCACAAACAGCCAGCACTGTCAGTGCTCCCACCACACAGCGAGCACAGTCAGTGCTCCCCACACAGCCAGCACTGTCAGTGCCCCCCCCCACACAGCCAGCACTCTCAGTGCTCCCCCCACAAAGCCAGCACTGTCAGTGCTGACCCCACACAGGCAGAACTGTCAGTGCTCCCACCACACAGCAAGCACTGTCAGTGCTCCCACCACACAGCCAGCACTGTCAGTGCTCCCACCACACAGCCAGCATTGTCAGTGCTCCTACCACACAGCCAGCACTGTCAGCGCTCCCCCACACAGCCCGCACTGTCAGTGCTCCTCCCCACACAGCCAGCACTGGCAGTGCTCCCACCACACAGCCAGCACTATCAGTGCTCCGCCCGCACAACTAGCACTGTCAGTGCTCCACTACACAGCCAGGACAGCCAGTGCTCCCCCAGAGCCAGCATTGTCAGTGCTCCCCCACACAGCCAGCACTGTCAGTGCTCCCCCTACAGCCAACACTGCCAGTGTTCCTCCACATTCTGTCTGTGTCTCTGTCTGTGTCGCTATGTCTGTCTGTGTCTCTGTCTGTGTCTCTGTCTGTGTGTCTGTCTCTGTCTTTGTCTGTCTCTGTCTCTGTCCCTATCTCTGTCGCTGTCCCTGACTCTGTCTGTGCCCCTGTCTCTGTCTGTGTCTTTGTCTCTGTCTTTGTCCCTGTCTCTGTTAGTGTCCCTGTCTCTGTCTGTATCGCTGCCTGTGTCCCTGTCTCTGTCTGTGTTCCTGTCTGTGTCTGTCTGTGTCTCTGTTTCTGTCTATGTCTCAGTCTCTGTCTCTGTCTGTGCCTGTGTCTCTGCCTGTGTCTATGTCTGTGTCACTGTGTCTGTCTGCGTCTCTCTCTGTGTCTCTGTGTCTGTCTCTGTCTCATTCTCTTTCTCTGCCTCTGTCTGTATCTCCGTGTCTGTCATTGTCTCAGTCTCTTTCTCTGTCTCTGTCTGGGGCACATTCTGCTTCACAGAATATGTTCAGGTGTGAGGCACCCACCCAGCTGATCGGCATTGGGGGAGTCACGCACACCCAGCTGATCGGCCATGGTGGAGGCACATACCCAGCTGATCGGCAATGGAAAGAGGCACACATCCAGCTGATCGGCATTGGGGGAGTCACACACACCCAGCTGATCGGCAATGGGGGGAAGTACACACCCAGCTGATTAGCCGTGGGGGAAGCACACTCCCTGCTGATCAGCAATGGGGGTGGGGAAGCACACACACAGCTGATGTGCCAATGGGGAAGTCACACTGAACCAGGTGAAAGGCCATGGGGGAGCCACACTGAACCAGCTCATCGGCCATGGGGGAGTCACACTGACCGAGTTGATCGGCCATGGGGGAGTCACACAGACTCAGCTCATCGGCCATGGGGGAGTCACACTGACCCAGCTGATCGGCCATGGGGGAGTCACACAGACCCAGCTCATCGGCCATGGGGGAGTCACACTGACCGAGTTGATCGGCCATGGGGGAGTCACGCTGACCCAGCTGATCGGCCATGGGGGAGTCACACAGACCCAGCTCATCGGCCATGGGGGAGACACACTGACCCAGCTGATCGGCAATGGGGGAGTCACACCCACCCACCGACAGTCTCTCCTGGTAATTCAGAATGGTAAATCTCTGCCTGTGTCTCTGCCTGTACCTGTCCATCTCTGTCTGAATCTGTGTTTCTGTCTATGTTTCTGTCTGTGTTTCTGTTTGTGTTTCTGTCTGTTTCTCTGTCTGTGACTGTGTCTGTGTCTGTCTGTATCTGTGCCTGTGCCTCTGTCTGTATCTATGCCTGTGTCTCTGTCTGTATCTATGCCTGTGTCTCTGTCTGTGCTTGTGTCCCTGTCTTTGTTTGTGTCTCTGTCTATATTTGTGCCTGTGTCCCTGTCTGTGTCTGTGTCTCTGTCTGTGTCTACGTCTCTGTCTGTGTCTCTGTCTGTGTCTGGCTGTGCAGCTGTCTCTGTCGCTGTCTCTGTCGCTGTTTCTGTCTGTTTCTCTGTCTATGTCAAGAGCAGTATTATGGTGCTCAAGAGCTAGTCAAGAGCAGTATTACGGTGGCGGAGAGGATGCTAGATGGGGACTCATCTTCTGAGGTAGTATGGGCTGAGGTTAGAAACAGGAAAGGAGAGGTCACCCTGTTGGGAGTTTTCTATAGGCCTCCAAAAAGTTCGAGGGATGTAGAGGAAAGGATGGCGAGGATGATCCTGGATAAGAGCGAAAGTAACAGGGTAGTTATTATGGGAGACTGTAACTTTCCAAATATTGACTGGAAAATATATAGTTCGAGGACATTAGATGGGTCGTTTTTTGTACAGTGTGTGCAGGAGGGTTTCCTGACACAATATGTTGACAGGCCAACAAGAGGCGAGGCCACGTTGGATTTGGTTTTGGGTAATGAACCAGGCCAGGTGTTGGATTTGGAGGTAGGAGAGCACTTTGGGGACAGTGACCACAATTCGGTGACGTTTACGTTAATGATGGAAAGGGATAAGTACACACCGCAGGGCAAGAGTTATTCCTGGGGGAAGGGTGATTATGATGCCATTAGATGTGACTTGGGGGGGGGGGGATAAGGTGGAGAAGTAGGCTGCAAGTGTTGGGCACACTGGATAAGTGGAGCTTGTTCAAGGATCAGCTACTGCGTGTTCTTGATAAGTATGTACCGGTCAGGCAGGGAGGAAGGCGTATAGCGAGGGAACCGTGGTTGACCAAAGAAGTGGAATCTCTTGTTAAGAGGAAGAAGGAGGCCTATGTGAAGATGAGGTGTGAAGTTTCAGTTGGGGCGATGGATAGTTACAAGGTAGCGAGGAAGGATCTAAAGAGAGAGCTAAGACGAGCAAGGAGGGGACATGAGAAGTATTTGGCAGGTAGGATCAAGGAAAACCCAAAAGCTTTCTATAGGTATGTCAGGAAAAAGCGAATGACTAGGGAAGAGATTGCTGGACCTTTGGCTTTGATTTTTATGTCATCATTGGCTGCAGGAATAGTGCCAGAGGGCTGGAGGATAGCAAATGTGGTCCCTTTGTTCAAAAAGGGAAGCAGAGACAACCCCGGCAACTATAGACCGGTGAGCCTCACGTCTGTAGTGGGTAAGGTCTTGGAGGGGATTATAAGAGACAAGATTTACAATCATCTAGATAGGAATAATATGATCAGGGATAGTCAGCATGGCTTTGTGAAGGGTAGGTCATGCCTCACAAACCTTATCGAGTTCTTTGAGAAGGTGACTGAACAGGTAGACGAGGGTAGAGCAGTTGATGTGGTGTATATGGGTTTCAGTAAAGCGTTTGATAAGGTTCCCCACGGTAGGCTATTGCAGAAAATACGGAGGCTGGGATTGAGGGAGATTTAGAGATGTGGATCAGAAATTGGCTAGCTGAAAGAAGACAGAGGGTGGTGGTTGATGGGAAATGTTCAGAATGGAGTTCAGTTACAAGTGGAGTACCACAAGGATCTGTTCTGGGGCCGCTGCTGTTTGTCATTTTTATAAATGACCTAGAGGAAGGCGCAGAAGGGTGGGTGAGTATATTTGCAGGCGATACTAAAGCCGGTGGTGTTGTCGACAGTGTGGAAGGATGTAGCAGGGTGCAGAGGGATATAGATAAGCTGCAGAGCTGGGCTGAGAGGTGGCAAATGGAGTTCAATGTAGAGAAGTGTGAAGTGATTCACTTTGGAAGGAATAACAGGAATGCGGAATATTTGGCTAATGGTAAAGTTCTTTGAAGTGTGGATGAACAGGGGGATCTAGGTGTCCATGTACATAGATCCCTGAAAGTTGCCACCCAGGTTGATAGGGTTGTGAAGAAGGCCTATGGAGTGTTGGCCTTTATTGGTAGAGGGATTGAGTTCCGGAGTCGGGAGGTCATGTTGCAGCTGTACAGAACTCTGGTTCGGCCGCATTTGGAGTATTGCGTACAGTTCTGGTCACCGCTATATAGGAAGGACGTGGAGGCTTTGGAGCGGGTGCAGAGGAGATTAACAAGAATGTTGCCTGGTATGGAGGGAAAATCTTACGAGGAAAGGCTGATGGACTTGACGTTGTTTTCGTTGGAGAGAAGAAGGTTAAGAGGAGACTTAATAGAGGCATACAAAATGATCAGGGGGTTAGATAGGGTGGACAGTGAGATCCTTCTCCCGCGGATGAAAATGGCTGGCACGAGGGGACATAGCTTTAAACTGAGGGGTAATAGATATAGGACAGAGGTCAGAGGTAGGTTCTTTACGCAAAGAGTAGTGAGGCCGTGGAATGCCCTCCCTGCAACAGTAGTGATCTCGCCAACATTGAGGGCATTTAAAAGTTTATTGGATAAACATATGGATGATAATGGCATAGTGTAGGTTAGATGGCTTTTGTTTCGGTGCAACATCGTGGGCCGAAGGGCCTGTACTGCGCTGTATCGTTCTATGTTCTATGTTCTATGTCTGTGTCCGTGTCTCTGTCTAAATCTGTGCCTGTGTCTCTGTCTGTGCCTGTGTCTCTGTCTGTGCCTGTGTCCCTGTCTCTGTCCGTGTCTCTGTCTGTGTCTATGCCTCTGTCCGTGTCTCCGTCTGTGTCTGTCTGTGTCGCTGTCTCTGTCGCTGACTCTGTCGCTGTCTTTGTCTGTGTCTCTGTCTCTGTCTGTTTCGGTGTCTGTGTTGGTGTCTATGTCTCTGTGTCTGCCTGTGTCCCTGTGTCTGTCTGTGTCCCAGCCTGGGTCTCTGTCTGTGTCTCTGAATCTGACTGCGTTTCTGTTTGTGTCTCTGCCTGTGTATTTATCTCTCTCCCGGTCTGTGTCTGTCTGTGTTTCTGTCTGTGTCTCTGTCTGTGTCGCTGTCTCTGTCTGTGTCTCTGCCTGCGTCGCTGTGTCTGCCTGTGTCTCTGTCTCCGTCTGTATATCTGCCTGTGTCTCTGTGTCTGCCTGTGTCCCTGTATCTGTCTGTGTCTCAGCCTGGGTCTCTGTCTGTATCTCTGAATCTGACAGCGTTTCTGTCTGTGTCTCTGCCTGTGTCTTTTTCTCTCTCTCGGTCCGTGTCTGTCTGTGTTTCTGTCTGTGTCTCTTTCTCTGTCTGTGCCTGTGTATCTGTCTTTGTCTCTGTCTGTGTCTCTGTCTGAGTCTGTGTCTCTGTCTGTCTCTCTGTCTGTGTCTCGGTCTGTGTCTCTGTCTGTGTACCTGCCTGTGTCTGAGTCTGTGTCTGTGCATGTGCTTGTGTCTGTGTCAGTGTCTCTGTCTCTGTCTGAGTCTCTGTTTGTGTCTGTGTCTTTGTGTCTCTGTTTGTGTCTGTATCTCAGTCTGTGTCTCTGTCTGTGTCACTGCCTCTGTCTGTGTCTCTGCCTCTGTCTGTTTCTGTGTTTGTGTCTCTATCTGTGTCCCTGCCTCTGTCTGTGTCTGTGTCTGGCTCTGTATCTCTGCCTGTATCTCTGTCTGTGTCACTGCCTCTGTCTGTGTCTCTGTCTCTGTCTGTTTCTGTCTGTGTCTCGGCCTGTGTCTCTGTCTGTGTATCTGCCTGTGTCTGTGTCTGTGTCTGTGATTGTGTCTGTGTCGGTGTCTCTGTCTCTGTCTGAGTCTCTGTTTGTGTCTGTGTCTTTGTGTCTCTGTTTGTGTCCGTGTCTCTGTCTGTGATTCTGTCTCTATCTGTGTCTCTATCTCTATCTCTACCTGTGTTTCTGTCTGTGTCTCTGGCTGTTTTTCTTTCTCTGTCTGTGTCTGTCCCTGTATCTCTGTCTGTGTCTCTGTCTGTGTCACTGCCTCTGTCTGTGTCTCTGGCTCTGTCTGTTTCTGTGTTTGTGTCTCTCTATCTGTGTCTCTGTCTGTGTCTCGGCCTCTCCCTCTGTCTGTGTCTCGGTCTCTGTTTGTGTCTCTCTGTACCTCTGTCTGTGTCTCTGTATGTATATCTCTCTATGTCCGTGTCCCTGTCTCTGTCTGTGTCTCTGTCTCTGCCTCTGCCTGTGTCTGTATCTATGTCTGTGTCTCTGTCTGTGTCTCTCGGTACCTCTGTCTATCTCTGTGTCTGTCTGTGTCTCAGTCCCTGTCTCTGTCTGTGTCTATGTCTGTGTCTATGCCTCTGTCCGTGTCTCCGTCTGTGTCTGTCTGTGTCGCTGTCTCTGTCGCTGACTCTGTCGCTGTCTTTGTCTGTGTCTCTGTCTCTGTCTGTTTCGGTGTCTGTGTTGGTGTCTGTGTCTCTGTGTCTGTCTGTGTCCCTGTGTCTGTCTGTGTCTCAGCCTGGGTCTCTGTCTGTGTCTCTGAATCTGACTGCGTTTCTGTCTGTGTCTCTGCCTGTGTATTCTTCTCTCTCCCGGTCTGTGTCTGTCTGTGTTTCTGTCTGTGTCTCTGTCTGTGTCGCTGTCTCTGTCTGTGTCTCTGCCTGCGTCGCTGTGTCTGCCTGTGTCTCTGTCTCCGTCTGTATATCTGCCTGTGTCTCTGTGTCTGCCTGTGTCCCTGTATCTGTCTGTGTCTCAGCCTGGGTCTCTGTCTGTGTCTCTGAATCTGACAGCGTTTCTGTCTGTGTCTCTGCCTGTGTCTTTTTCTCTCTCTCGGTCCGTGTCTGTCTGTGTTTCTGTCTGTGTCTCTTTCTCTGTCTGTGCCTGTGTATCTGTCTGTGTCTCTGTCTGTGTCTCTGTCTGAGTCTGGGTCTCTGTCTGTCTCTCTGTCTGTGTCTCGGTCTGTGTCTCTGTCTGTCTATCTGCCTGTGTCTGAGTCTGTGTCTGTGTCTGTGCTTGTGCCTGTGTCGGTGTCTCTGTCTGAGTCTCTGTTTGTGTCTGTGTCTTTGTGTCTCTGTTTGTGCCCGTGTCTCTGTCTGTGTCACTGCCTCTGTCTGTGTCTCTGTCTCTGTCTGTTTCTGTGTTTGTGTCTCTATCTGTGTCTCTGCCTCTGTCTGTGTCTGTGTCTGCCTCTGTATCTCTGCCTGTGTCTCTGTCTGTGTCACTGCCTCTGTCTGTGTCTCTGTCTCTGTCTGTTTCTGTCTGTGTCTCGGCCTGTGACTCTGTCTGTGTATCTGCCTGTGTCTGTGTCTGTGTCTGTGCTTGTGTCTGTATCGGTGTCTCTGTCTGAGTCTCTGATTGTGTCTGTGTCTTTGTGTCTCTGTTTGTGTCCGTGTCTCTGTCTGTGATTCTGTCTCTATCTGTGACTCTATCTGTATCTCTGTCTGTGTTTCTGTCTGTGTCTCTGGCTGTTTCTCTTTCTCTGTCTGTGTCTGTCCCTGTATCTCTGTCTGTGTCTCTGTCTGTGTCTCTGTCTCTGTCTGTTTCTGTGTTTGTGTCTCTCTATCTGTGTCTCTGTCTGTGTCTCGGTCTCTCCCTCTGTCTGTGTCTCGGTCTCTGCCTGTGTCTCTCTGTACATCTGTCTGTGTCTCTGTCTGTATCTCTCTCTGTGTCCGTGTCCCTGTCTCTGTCTGTGTCTCTGTCTCTGCCTCTGTCTGTGTCTGTATCTATGTCTGTGTCTCTGTCTGTGTCTCTCTGTACCTCTGTCTATCTCTGTGTCTGTCTGTTTCTCAGTCCCTGTCTCTGTCTGTGTCTCTGTCTGTGTCTATGCCTCTGTCCGTGTCTCCGTCTGTGTCTGTCTGTGTCGCTGTCTCTGTCGCTGACTCTGTCGCTGTCTTTGTCTGTGTCTCTGTCTCTGTCTGTTTCGGTGTCTGTGTTGGTGTCTGTGTCTCTGTGTCTGCCTGTGTCCCAGTGTCTGTCTGTGTCTCAGCCTGGGTCTCTGTCTGTGTCTCTGAATCTGACTGCGTTTCTGTCTGTGTCTCTGCCTGTGTATTTTTCTCTCTCCCGGTCTGTGTCTGTCTGTGTTTCTGTCTGTGCCTCTGTCTGTGTCGCTATCTCTGCCTGCGTCGCTGTGTCTGCCTGAGTCTCTGTCTCCGTCTGTATATCTGCCTGTGTCTCTGTGTCTGCCTGTGTCCCTGTATCTGTCTGTGTCTCAGCCTGGGTCTCTGTCTGTATCTCTGAATCACACAGCGTTTCTGTCTGTGTCTCTGCCTGTGTCTTTTTCTCTCTCTCGGTCCGTGTCTGTCTGTGTTTCTGTCTGTGTCTCTTTCTCTGTCTGTGCCTGTGTATCTGTCTGTGTCTCTGTCTGTGTCTCTGTCTGAGTCTGTGTCTCTGTCTGGCTCTCTGTCTGTGTCTCGGTCTGTGTCTCTGTCTGTGTATCTGCCTGTGTCTGAGTCTGTGTCTGTGTCTGGGCTTGTGTCTGTGTCGGTGTCTCTGTCTCTGTCTGAGTCTCTGTTTGTGTCTGTGTCTTTGTGTCTCTGTTTGTGTCCGTGTCTCTGTCTGTGATTCTGTTTCTATCTGTGTCTCTATCTGTATCTCTGTCTGTGTTTCTGTCTGTGTCTCTGGCTGTTTCTCTTTCTCTGTCTGTGTCTGTCCCTGTATCTCTGTCTGTGTCTCTGTCTGTGTCACTGCCTCTGTCTGTGTCTCTGTCTCTGTCTGTTTCTGTGTTTGTGTCTCTATCTGTGTCTCTGCCTCTCTCTGTGTCTGCCTCTGTATCTCTGCCTGTGTCTCTGTCTGTGTCACTGCCTCTGTCTGAGTCTGTGTCTCTGTCTGTCTCTCTGTCTGTGTCTCGGCCTGTGTCTCTGTCTGTGTATCTGCCTGTGTCTGAGTCTGTGTCTGTGTCTGTGCTTGTGTCTGTGTCTCTGTCTCTGTCTGAGTCTCTGTTTGTGTCTGTGTCTTTGTGTCTCTGTTTGTGTCCGTGTCTCTGTCTGTGATTCTGTCTCTATCTGTGTCTCTATCTGTATCTCTGTCTGTGTTTCTGTCTGTGTCTCTGGCTGTTTCTCTTTCTCTGTCTGTGTCTGTCCCTGTATCTCTGTCTGTGTCTCTGTCTGTGTCACTGCCTCTGTCTGTGTCTCTGTCTCTGTCTGTTTCTGTGTTTGTGTCTCTATCTGTGTCTCTGCCTCTCTCTGTGTCTGCCTCTGTATCTCTGCCTGTGTCTCTGTCTGTGTCACTGCCTCTGTCTGTGTCTCTGTCTCTGTCTGTTTCTGTCTGTGTCTCGGTCTGTGTCTCTGTCTGTGTATCTGCCTGTATCTGTGTCTGTGTCTGTGCTTGTGTCTGTGTCGGTGTCTCTGTCTCTGTCTGAGTCTCTGTTTGAGTCTCTGTTTGTGTCTGTGTCTTTGTGTCTCTGTTTGTGTCCGTGTCTCTGTCTGTGATTCTGTCTCTATCTGTGTCTCTATCTGTATCTCTGTCTGTGTTTCTGTCTGTGTCTCTGGCTGTTTCTCTTTCTCTGTCTGTGTCTGTCCCTGTATAGCTGTCTGTGTCTCTGTCTGTGTCACTGCCTCTGTCTGTGTCTCTGTCTTTGTCTGTTTCTGTGTTTGTGTCTCTCTATCTGTGTCTCGGTCTCTCCCTCTGTCTGTGTCTCGGTCTCTGCCTGTGTCTCTCTGTACCTCTGTCTGTGTCTCTGTATGTATCTCTCTCTGTGTCCGTGTCCCTGTCTCTGTCTGTGTCTCTGTCTCTGCCTCTGTCTGTGTCTGTATCTATGTCTGTGTCTCTGTCTGTGTCTCTCTGTACCTCTGTCTATCTCTGTGTCTGTCTGTGTCTCAGTCTCTGTCTCTGTCTGGGGCACATTCTGCTGCACAGACTTTGTTTAAGTGTAAGGCACACACCCAGCTGATCGGCAATGGGGAGAGTCACACACCCAGCTGATCGGCAATGGGGGGAAGTACGCATCCTGCTGATCGACAATCCGGGGAAGGACACACCCACCTGATCGGCCATGGCGGAGGCACACACCCAGCTGATCGGCATTGGGGGAGTCACACACACCCAGCTGATGGGCCATGGTGGAGGCACATACCCAGCTGATCGGCAATGGGGGGAAGTACGCACTCTGCTGATCGGCAATGCGGGGACGCACACTCCCAGCTGATCGGCAATGGGGGGAAGAACAGACCCAGCTGATCGGCAATGGGGAGAAGGACACACCCAGCTGATCGGCAATGCGGGGAAGCACACTCCCAGCTGATCGGCAATGGGGGGAAGGACAGACCCAGCTGATCGGAAATGGGGGAAGCACACTCCCAGGTGATCGGCAATGGGGGAAAAGGACAGACCCAGCTGATCGGCAATGGGGGGAAGCACACTCCCAACTGATCGGCAATGGGGGAAAGGACAGATCCAGCTGATCGGCAATGGGGGGGGGGACGCACACACCCAGCTGTTCGGCAATGCGGGGAAGCATACACCCAGCTGATCCGCAATGGGGGGGAGTCACACCCACCCACCGATAGTCCTGGTAATGCAGAATAGTAAATCAGGGTGAGGCTGGCTGGGGAGGGTCAGTTTTACCGGCAGTGCGAGGAGAGAGATGCCGTGTGGGTGTGGTATCCTCTCAGGGTTTAGTGAATTGAAGAATTGAACTAAAGTTAACTTTCAGCACATTCTTCAACTGCTGTCTGAACAAAGTCTGTGTCACGGCGTAAATCGCTGTGTTTGTGCAGCAACTCAGGAGCTGCAGCATGAAGCCCAATTCCAGAACATAATGATGTAACCATATAGACAGATACCCCATAGTGGACATCCGGCTCCATATAGAATAAACCATTAACGTTGACCATAACAGGATGAAATTGGCGGAGATAATAAAGAGTAAAATGATGGATTTCCTCCGACTCTCCATCTCTGGGTCTCTGGGACTGTGCCCACTGCTGTGAGCCCGGAGTCTCCTGCGGGCCCTGCTGCTCAGGACAATGTGTCTGACGGTGAGAACATTGAGCAGCAGAATCAGGGTGAATGGAACACACGGGGTTACAATGTGGTGGAGGAACTCGATTGTTCCCCAGACCGGAGAACCCATAACACCCATTGTGACAGAACAAAACCAGGGGTTGTTCCCCAGCGAATACCGACCGGTCATCATAAACCCCCAGGAAATGTCCTTCAAACAGCTCAGCACAGCCACTGTTCCCAGAACCACAGCCGCAGTTTTCTCGCTGCAATATTTACTTTTCAGCTTCGGACAACAAATAGCCACAAATCGATCAAAGGTGAAAGTGACGGTGAACCAGACAGAACAGTCAGTGGCTGCAAAAAGCAGGGCGGCGTGGATATTACACACGGGGATGGACCGCAGGAATTTAAACTGTTCATCAAAAACAATGGGAATGTGTCTCAATATCAGGTCGAGAATAACGACCAGTAGATCCCCCACTGCCATGGCCAACAGGTAACAAGTCACACATTTGGACAGCCCACAGTTTCTTCTCTTCAGGATCAGAATTGTGATGAGGTTCACTGTGAGGAAGGGAAATAACCAATGAAATTATACATCAGCCGGAGAAAGACATCACAAGTATGGTCGACGTGGTGTTGAGGAAGTCAAATAAATATATACTAATACACACACTCACACTTACAGAGACAGTAACACACTCACACACACACAAACTAACACACTCAGACTCACTAACACACACACAGCCAGTAATACACACACACACACTCACACATACACTAACACACTCACACAAACACAGGCACTAACACACACACTAACATACTCACACACAGACAGTAGTACACTCACACACATACTCACACACAGACACTAACACACACTCACACACAGACAGTAATACACTCACACACACACTCACACACATACACGAACACACACACAGACAGTAATACACACACACACAGGCACTAACAAACTCACACACACACAGAGACAGTAACACACACACAGACAGTAATACACTCACACCAACACAGGCACTCTCACACACACACAGACAGTAACACACTCAAAGACACATAGCCATTAACACACTCACACTAACACACACACAGACACTAACACACTCACACACACACACACAGACAGTAATACACTCACAAACACACATACACTAACACACTCACACACAGACAGTAACACACTCACACACACACACAGACAGCAATACACTCACACACACAGACACCTCTCGTGTCAGCCTCCCCGAACAGGCGCCGGAATGTGGTGACTAGGGGCTTTTCACAGTAACTTCATTTGAAGCCTACTTGTGACAATAAGCGATTTTCATTTCATTTCACTAACCCACTCACACACAGCAGAGACACTAACACACTCACACGCATACACGCACACACAGACACATACACACACACTAACACACCCACACACAGAAAGTAATACACTAACATACACACAGACACTAACACACACACAGACACTAACACATTCACACATTCACACACAGAAAGTAATACACTCACACTCACACAGACACTAACACACTCACACACACAGGCAGAGACAGTAATACACTCACACTCACACAGACACTAACACACTCATACACACTGAGACAGTAATACACTCTCACACACACAGACACTTACACGCTCGCACAAACAAACAGAGACAGTAATACATACATACAGACACTAACACACTCACACACACGAACTAACACACCACACACACATACACTAACACACACACACAGACACTAACACACTCACATGCCCATACAGAGACAGTAATACACTCACACTGACACACACACATACAGTAATACACTTATACAGAGAGAGAGAGACAGTAATGCACTCACCCAGGCACTAACACACATGCACACACACATACAGTAATACACTCACACTCACACAGACACTAACACATACACACGCATACAGTAATGCACTCACACACACACAGACAGAGACAGTAATACACTCACATACACAGACACTGCCACACACATACAGAGACAGTAATATACTCACACACACTTACAGAGACAGTAATACACTCACACATACAGAGACAGTAATACACTCACACACAGACTAACACACTCACACACTCACATACATAGACAGTAACACACTTGCATACTCACACAGACACTAACACACTCACACACACACAGACAGTAATACACTCACACACACACAGACATACAGTAATACACTCACACTCACACAGATACTAACACACACACACAGTAATACACACACGCGCACAGATAGAGATAATAATGCACTCACACAAAGACTAACACACTAACACACACATATTCAGAGACAGTAATACACACACACACAGACACTACACACTCAGCCACACGTACAGAGACAGTAATACACTCACACTCACAAAGACACTGACACACTCACTCACACACATACAGAGACAGTAATACACTCAGACACATACACACACATGCAGAGACAGTAATACACTCACACAGACACAAACACACTCAAAACACACATACAGAGACAGTTAGACACTCAGGCACAGAGGCACTAATACACACTCACAGAGACACTAATGCAGACACTCACACAAACAGACACACACACACACTCACTGACACTGATACCCGAATACAAACACTCACAGAAACAGAGACACTATTACACACACTCAAAGACAGTGTGGGCAGCATGGTAGCATGGTGGTTAGCACAATTGCTTCACAGCTCCAGGGTCCCAGGTTCGATTCCGGCTTGGATTGCTGTCTGTGTGGAGTCTGCACATCCTCCCCATGTGTGCGTGGGTTTCCTCCGGGTGCTCCGGTTTCCTCCCACAGTTCAAAGATGTGCAGGTTAGGTGGATTGGCCGTGATAAATTGCCCTTAGTGTCCAAAATTGCCCTTAGTGTTGGGTGGGGTTACTGGGTTATGGGGATAGGATGGAGGTGTTGACCTTGGGTAGGGTGCTCTTTCCAAGAGCCGGTGCAGACTCGATGGGCCGAATGGCCTCCTTCTGCTCTGTAAATTCTATGAATTCTATGAAGACACACAGAGACACTAATACACACACTCACTGACACGCAGATACAGTAATACAAACTCACAGACACACACAGACACTAATACACACACACACAGACAATAATACACACACACAGACACATAGAGAAGTAAGTATACACACTCACAGACACACACTGACACTAATACACACTCACACACACACAGACACATAGAGAAAGAAATATACACACTTACAGGCACACACTGACACTAATACAGACTCACACTAACAGGCGGAGATACAATAATACACATACTCACACACAGACACTAATACACACTCACAGACAGACTGCGACACTGATACACACACTCGCACACAGATACACTAATATACACAATCACTGATTCACACAGACATTAATACATACACACACAGACGCACAGAGACACGAATACACACACACATAAACTATTAGACACACACACAGCCGCACAAAAGACACTAATACACACATACACTCACACACACAAATACACACACTCTCAGACACACAGATAGAACATAGAACATAGAACATTACAGCGCAGTACAGGCCCTTCAGCCCTCGATGTTGCGCCGACCTGTAGATAGACTAATACACACACGCACTGACACGCAGATACACTAATACATACTCACAGGCACACACACAAACACACAGACAGTAAGACACACACTCAGACACACAGGGACACAAATACACACTCACACAGATACAGTAATACACACACACACATTCACACACGCAAACACAAATACACACACTCACAGACACTCAGATCGACCCCAATACACACACTCACTCACACACACACACAAAGACACCAATGCACACAATCTCACACACAGATACACTAATACACATACACTCACAGGCCTAAACAGAGACTCTCATACACACACGCACTCACACACAGACACTAATACACACAAACAGATACACTAATGCACACACTCACAGACAAACACACATACAGCAATACGCACACTCACACACACAGATACTAGTACACATACTCACACAAAACAGACACACACAGGGGCACTAATTCACACTCACAGACACAGAGACACGAATACACACACACTCACAGAGAGACAATAATACACACACTCACAGACACAAACACAGACATTAATACACACACTCACACACACAGACACTCACACACACACACACAGACACAGACAGAGGCACGAATACACAAACTCATAAACACAGGCAGCCACACACAGATACACTAATGCACACACACAGACATACACAGACACTAATACACACACTCAACGACACACATAGACACTAATACACACACTCACTGACAAGCAGATACACTAATACATACTCAGACACATACTAATACACACACAAACAGACAACAATACAGTGTCTCTCACATACAGTACACTCACATACACACGCCCACTAAAACACACACTTTCACACACAAGCACTAATGCACACACTCACAGACACACATAGACACTAATCCACACGCACACACAGACGCTAATACACACACTCACTGACACATAGAGACAGTAATATACACACTCAGAGACACAGACACAATAATATACACACTCACCCACAGGCACTAACACACACTCACAGACACACTAATACACACTCACACACACACACATCCATTATACACACACTCACGCACACAGGAGCACTAATAGATACACTCACAGTCACACACAGACACTAATACACAAACTCACAGACACCCAGAGATACTATTTCACACACTCACTGACACACAGAGACACTAATGTACACACTTACAGACCCAGAGACACAAAACTCACAAACACGGACATACACAGGTAGATTGATAGATAAATTGAAACACACAGGGACTGCAATGCACACAATCACACCCACCCACTAATGCACACACTCACAGACATACAGAGACACTAAGACACGCACTGACTGACACATAGAGACACTTATATACACACTTACAGACACATAGACACCACAACACACACACAGACACACACAGATACAATGATACACACAGAGGGGCAGTAATAAACACAATCACAGACTCACACACACTAGCACACACACAGAAACACTAATACACACACTCACAGGCACACACAGCGACACTAATACACAGACTCACAGACACACACATAGACACTACTCACAGACTCACACAGACAGTAGCACACACACTCACAGACACACAGCGACACTAATACACAGACTCACAGACACACACATAGACACTACTCACAGACTCACACAGACAGTAGCACACACACTCACAGACACACAGAGACACGAATACACACACTCACAGACACACACAGACAATAGCACACAACTCACAGGCACACAGAGACACTAATACACACACTGACTGACATATAGAGACACTATTATACACACTCACAGACACACACAGAGACACTAATACATACACTCACAGACTCACACAGACAGTAGCACACACACTCACAGACACACAGAGACACTAATACACGCACTCACAAACACACAGAGACACTAATACACACACTCACAGACACACAAATACACACACTTACATACACACAGAGAAACTAACACACTCTCAGACACACAGAGACACTAATACACAGACTCACAGACACACAGAGACACTAATACACACACTCACAGACACACAGAGACACGAATATTCACACACTCTCCCAGACACTAAGACAGACACTCACTGACACACAGAGACACTGACATACCCAGTCTCAGGTACACACAGAGACACTAATAAACACACTCACACAATTCAGACACTAATGCACAGACTCGTACACACACAGACACTAACACATACACACAGACACAGACAGACACACACATACACTAATGTACAAACTCAAAGACACACACAGAGACACTAATACACACACACAGACACACAGAGACACTAATACACACACACAGACACACAGAGACACTAATAAAACTACTCACACACAGGCACTAATACACACACACACACTGACATGCAGGTACACTAATACACACACTCACACAAACACAGACACAAATGCACACACTCACACACACAGACACTACTACATTTAAACAGGCACACACATACACTAATGCACAAACTCAAATACACACACAGAGGCACTAATACCCACAGACAGACACACAGAGACACTAATACACCACTCACACACAGACACTATCACACTCACTCACTGGCACCCAGATGCACTGAAACACACACTCACACAACACACAAACACACTAATACACACACACGCGCACAGATAGTAATACACACTCAAAGACACAGACACTAACACACAAACTCACACAAACACACACAGTCACACACAAACACTAATGCACAAACCGAAAGACACACACAGAGACACAAATGCACACACACAGACACTAAAACACACACAGACAGACACACTAATACACACACTCACGCATGCAGTCACTAATACACACACTCACACACACAGACACTAATACACGGATTGAAAAATAGCAAACGTGACACCACTGTTTAAAAAAGGAGGTAGGCAGAAAGCGGGTAATTATAGGCCAGTGAGCTTAACTTCAATAGTAGGTAAGATGCTGGAATCTATCACCAATGATATAATAGCGAGGCATCTGGCTGGAAATTGTTCCATTGGGCAGACGCAGCATGGGTTCATAAAGGGCAGGTGGTGCCTAACTAATTTAGTGGAATTTTTTGAGGACATTACCAGTGCGATAGATAACGGGGAGCCAATGGATGTGGTATATCTGGATTTCCAGAATACCATTGACAAGGTGCCACACAAAAGGTTGTTGCATCAGATAAAGATGCATTGCATTAAGGGGAAAGTAGTCGCATGGATAGAGGATTGGTTGATTAATAGAAAGCAAAGAGTGGGGATTAATGGGTGTTTCTCTGGTTGGCAATCAGTAGCTAGTGGTGTCCCTCAGGGATCAGTGTTGGGCCCACAATTGTTCACAATTTACATAGATGATTTGGAGTTGGGGACCAAGGGCAATGTGTCCAAGTTTGCAGACAACACTAAGATGAGTGGTGAAGCAAAAAAGTGCAGAGGATACTGGAAGTCTGCAGAGGGATTTGGATAGGCTAAGTGAATGGGCTAGGGTCTGGCAGATGGAATACAATGTTGACAAATGTGAGGTTATCCATTTTGGTAGGAATAATAGCAAAAGGGATTATTATTTAAATGATAAAATATTAAACATGCTGCTGTGCAGAGAGACCTGGGTGTGCTAGTGCATGAGTTGCAAAAAGTTGGTTTACGGGTGCAACAGGTGATTAGGAAGGCAAATTGAATGTTGTGCTTCATTGCTAGAGGGATGGAGTTTAAGACACGGAAGGTCATGCTGCAATTGTACAAGGTGTTAGTGAGGCCACACCTGGAGTATTGTGTTCAGTTTTGGTCTCCTTACTTGAGAAAGGAAGTACTGGCACTGGAGGGTGTGCAGAGGAGATTCACTAGGTTAATCCCAGAGCTGAAGGTGTTGGATTACGAGGAGAGGCTGAGTAGACTGGGACTGTACTCGTTGGAATTTAGAAGGATGAGGGCTGATCTTATAGAAACATATAAGATTATGAAGGGAATAGATAGGATAGATGCGGGCAGGTTGTTTCCACTGGCGGGTGAAAGCAGAAGTAGGGGGCATAGCCTTAAAATAAGGGGAAGTAGATTTAGGACTGAGTTTAGGAGGAACTTATTCACCCAAAGGGTTGTGAATCTATGGAATTCCCTGCCCAGTGAAGCACTAGTGGCTCCTTCACTAAATGTTTTTAAGATAAAGATAGATAGTTTTTTGAAGAATAAAGGGATTAAGCGTTATGGTGTTCGGGCCGGAAAGTGGAGCTGAGTCCACAAAAGATCAGCCATGATCTCATTGAATAGCGAAGCAGGCTCGAGGGGCCAGATGGCCTACTCCTGCTCCTAGTTCTTATGTTCTCACAGACACACGCTGGCACTAATACACACTCACAGGCTCAAAGAAACACTAATACACACTCGCAGACACACAGAGACACTAATACAGACTCACAGAAACACATACAGACACTAATACATACACACACAGACACGAATACACCCACTCACAGACACACACCGGCACCAATACACACAGACATTAACACACACACACAGATACTAATACACACACTAACGATGCACAGAGACAATAATATACACACTCACAGACACGGGGAGACTCGAATGCATACACTCACAGACTGCAACTCTAATCCACACAGTCACACACGCATGCATTAATACACACACACAGAAACTAATACACACACTCACTGATACACAGCGACAACCATATACACACTCACAGACACAGGGAGATTGTAATGCACACACTCACAGACACACTAATACAAACACTCAAAGAGACATGCAGATACTAATACACACACTAACACAGAGACACTAATACACATTCACAGACACACAGATACACTAATACATCAACTCACACACACAGAGGCACTAGTACACAGCTCACAGACCGACAGAGACACTAATACACAAACACACACACATTAGTAGAGACACTCTCACACATAGCCACTAATGCACTCACACAATCAGACACTAATGCACACATTCTCACACACACTCAGCACACACAGACACTAATGCACACACTCACACACACACAGACACTAGTACACACACTCACAGACACACATACAGACACTAATACACACACTTACATACACAGACAATAATACACGCACTCACAGACAGACACTGGCACCAGTACACACACTCACAAACACAGACACTAATACACACACTCACAAAGACACACTGGCACTAATACACACACTAACGCACAGACACAGATACTAATACACACACCCAGTGATACACAGAGACAATAATATACACACTCACAGACACAGGGAGACTCTAATGCACAAACTCACACACACAGCGACACTAATAAACACACTAACAGAAACACACAGATACTAATACCCATACTTACTGATACACAGAGGCAATACTACACACTCACAGACACACACAGACACTAATGCACACACTCACACACAGTGACACTAATACACACACTCACACACATAGGCACTAATACACTCACACACACAGATTAATGCACACATTCTCACACACACCGACACTCACAGATACATTAATATACACAGAAATACAGACGCGCACAGACTCTAATACACACACTCAAACGTCCCTCCACACACACACTAACCCCCTCAACCACAGACATACAAACCCCCCACAGACACTAACCCACCTTCCACACACACGAACCTCCCCACAAACACTGCCCCCACCCCACACACACTGACCCCCTCCCCCACACACACTCAACCCCCCACACACACTAACCCCCTCATACACTAACCCCCCCACACACACTAACCCCCCCACACACACACCCTAACCCCCCCCCCACACACACACTAACCCCCACACACACAAACCACCCCCACACACTAACCCCCCCCACACACTAACCCACTCCACACACACACTAACCACACCCACACACACGAACCACAGCAACACACGACCCCCCCCACCACACACACTAACCCCCCAACACACACTAACCCCCCCCACACACACTAACCCCCACACACACACTAACACCCCACACACACTAACCCCCCCACACACACACTAACCCCCACACACACTAACCCCCCCCCACACACTAACCCCCCCCCCCCACACACACACACACACTAACCCCCACACCCCCTGGCACACACACACACACAGACACACCCACCCACACTAACCCCCTCACACACTAACCCTCCCACACCCACACTAACCCTCCCACACCCACACTAACCCCCACACACACTAACCCCCCCACACAGACACTAACCGCCCATACACACTGACCCCCCCACACACACACGAACACTCCCACACCCACACTAACCCCCCCACACCCACACTAACCCCCCCACACACACTAACCACCACCCCCACAGAAACACACATACTAACCCCCCCCCCCCCACACACATTCATCCCCACGCCTCACACACACTAATCCCCCACACATACTAACCCCTTCACACACACTAATCCCTCCACACACACTAACACGCCCACACACACTAACCCCCCCACATACACACAGACCCCCCACACACACTAACCCCCACCACACACACATTAACCCCACACATACTAACCTCCCCAGCAAACACACTAAACCCGCCCCACACACACTAACCCCCTCACACACTCAAACACTACAACCCCCACCACACACACACATTAACCCACCCACACAAAAACTAAACCCTCCACACACACGAACCACACACACGCACTAATGACACCCAACGTACACACTAACTCCCCCACACGCACTAAGCCCCCCCACACACACATTAACCCTCCCACACACACTAACCATCCCACACACACACACTAAGCCCCCACCCGCACACACTAAACCTCCCACATACACTAATACCTCACTAACAAACGTTAACACACCCCACACACACACACACTAACCCTCCCACACACACTAACCCCCTCAGAAACACACTAATCCCCCCACACACACTAACCCTCCCACACACTCAACCCCCCCCCCCCGGCACACATTAACCCTCCCACCCACACACTAACACCCCACAAACTCACTAACCCTCCCATACACACACTAGCCCCGTGTGGTGGTATGTACTAGGGATATTGCGGTACCCTGTGATGCCGAGAGGCTATTGGTGGATAGATGCTGGGTCCCGAGTGGATTAGCCGCCTACTGGCTCCACCCAGTAAGGCAGAGTATAAGAGCCCGTGTTCTCCCAGCAGCCGCATTCTGTAACTCTGCTGCTGGGGAAGAAGTCTGCGTAATAAAGTCATCGATCGACTCCTTCTCTTCTCGTCTCGTGAGTGATTGATTGTGCTGCAATTTATTACGAAGAATTAAAGGACATGGAGCTCCGACTCACTCCGGAGTGTCTGCGAATCAGCCCCCACGCGGCAGACTCAGCGGCCACTTTTAAACACTGGCTAGCGTGGTTCGAAGGATACCTCCGAACGGGCACCTGCATGACTACAGAAGACCAGAAAATGCAAGTACTGCATTCCAGGGTGAGCCCGTGATCCCCCCTCCACCCCCCCCCCCCCCCCGTGGGAGCACGGAGAGTTTTATACATCCCGATACGGTAAGACGCTGTTCCCTTTCAATCCACCCGAGTAATCAAAAGACTTTCCTGGCGGCAGGATTCCATTCCGTACAGATCAAAGGGTTCTGCATCGCAAACCTCACGGTGCAGGGGAGGGAGTTCAAGAACTATCGGCTTTACGTCCTTCCCCACCTCTGCGCTGCCACACTGCTGGGTTGGATTTTCAGTGCAACCTCCAGAGTTTAACGTTTCAATCCGGCGGCCCTTTTCCCCCCACTCACTATCTGCGGCCTAGCGACCCACAAGGTCGACCCACCGTCCCTATTTGCGAACCTCACCCCTGATTTCAAACCTAATGCCACTAGGAGCAGACGGTACAGCGCCCAGGACCGAACATTTATCCAGTCTGAAGTCCAGCGGCTGCTGCGGGAAGGCGTAATCCAGACCAGCAATAGTCCTTGGAGAGCTCAGGTGGTAGTTGTAAAGACCAGGAAGAAGCAGAGGATGGTTATAGACTATAGTCAAACCATCAATAGGTACACGCAGCTGGATGCATACCCTCTCCCCCGCATATCTGACATGGTCAATCGGATTGCACAGTACAAGGTATTTTCCACTGTGGACCTTAATTCTGCATATCATCAGCTCCCCATCCGCCCGAGCGACCGCAAATAGACTGCTTTTGAAGCAGGTGGGCGGCTCTATCACTTTTTAAGGGTTCCATTCGGTGTCACTAACGGTGTCTCGGTCTTCCAATGGGAGATGGACCAAATGGTTGACCAGAACGGTTTGCCGGCCACGTTCCCAAACCACAATAACGGCCACGACCAGCAGCACCACGACGCCAACCTACGCAAATTCCTCCAGACCGCAAACGCCCAGAATCTCACATACAACATGGAGAAATGCGTGTTTAGCCATCCTCGGCTACATAGTGCGAAAAGGAGCGATAGGCCCAGACCCCAAACCTCTTGGAGTTCCCCCTCCCTCACTGCTCCAAGGCCCTGAAACGCTGCCTGGGCATTTTCTCTTATTACGCCCAGTGGGTCCCCAACTACGTGGACAAGTCCGTCCGCTAATCCAGTCCACTGTTTTTCCCCTGTCGACAGAGGAACGCCAGGCTTTCAACCACATCAAAGCGGATTTCGGAAAGGCCACAATGCGTGCCATCGACGAGTCCCTCCCCTTCCAGGTCGAGAGTGACACATCCGATGTAGCTCTGGCGGCCACCCTCAACCAAGCGGGCAGAACCGTGGCCTTTTTTTCACGCACCACCCACGGTTCAGAAATCCGCAACTCCTCAGTGGACAAGGAGGCCCAGGCCATAGTGGAAGCTGTGCGGCATTGGAGGCATTACCTGGCCGGTAGGAGATTTACTCTCCTCACTAATTAACGGTCGGTTGCCTTCATGTTCGATAATGAGCAGCGGGGCAGGATCAAGAACGACAAGATCCTGTGGTGGAGGATCGAACTCTCCACATATAACTATGAGATCTTGTATCGTCCCGGAAAGCTGAACGAGCCTCCTGATGCCCTCTCCCGCGGCACATGTGCCAACGCACAAGTGGACCATCTCTGAACCCTCTACGAGGACCTCTGCCACCCGGGGGTTACCCGGTTCTATCACTTCGTAAAGACCCGCTACGTGCCCTACTCCATCGAGGAGGTCAGGACAGCCACAAGGAACTGCCAAATCTTCCGCACTTCTACAGGCCAGAGAAAAAGCACGTGATAAAGGCTTCCCGTCCCTTTGAGCGCCTCAGTCTGGACTTCAAAGGCCCCTTCCCCTCCACCGACCGCAACAAGTACTTCCTGAACGTGATTGACGAATACTCCCGGTTCTCATTCGCCAACCCCTGTCCCGACATGAGAGCGGCCATGGCCATTCGAACCGTCGGCACCATCTTTACCCTGTTCCGTTTCCCCGCGGACATACATAGCGATAGGGGGTCCTCCATCATGAGCGACGAACTGCGTCAATTCCTGCTCTGCATGGGCATCGCCTCGAGCAGGATGACCAGTTACAACCCGCGGGTAAACGGTCAGGTAGAATGGGAGAACGGAACGGTCTGGAAGACCGTCCTGCTGACCCTACGGTCCAGAAGTCTCCAAGTTTTCCGCTGCAGGAAGTCCTCCTGGACGCCCTCCACTCCATTCGGTCGCTGCTTTGTACAACGACGAATCAAACACCTCACGAACGCCACCTTGTCTTCCGTAGGAGGTCCTCTTCCAGAACGTCACTTCCGACCTGGCTGGCAGCCCCGGGACCTATCCTGCTCCGAAAACATGTGCGGACGCACAAATCGGACCCGTTGGTCGAGAGGGTTCATCTCCCCAACGCAAACCCTCAATACGCCTACGTGGCGTACCCCGACGGCAGACAGGACACGGTCTCCCTGCGGGACCTAGCACCCGCCGGAGCTCCACCCCTCACCCCCCCCCCCAACACCACTCACCCCCTCTCTCCCACCGGCGCACCCAACAGCATCCCCCTCCGGAGATCCACCCCCCCCCCAACACCAGTCACCCACTCTGGAGCTCGACACCCCCCCTCACACATCCCCTAACACCAATCACCCCCTCACTCCCACCGGCGCATCCCCAGCGAGTGGGGAGGATCGGTCCTTCCCCCGGTCCCGAATAGGGATGTTCGAGCAGGAGGAGGCATCGCGACGCTCCCAGAGACGACGGGGCCTTAACCAGCGCCTGCATCACCACCAGGGCTAAGCCGATCGGCGAGGCTGACCAGGGCACCAATTCGACTCATCAAATCAGTATAGTAAAGCAAGAAATGTCTCTGAAAATAATTTTTTTTGGTTGCCCAGTAAAAGCGGCATTTTAAGTAGTACTAGAGGTTGATATCGGAGCATTGCCGCCGTGTTAGCGGCATTCTAGGTCCCGACTCTGTAAACCCCGAACACCAAACGCCACACTACCCCGCCGGGTTCTTTTTCAACAAGGTGTGAATGTGGTGGTATGTATTAGGGGTATTAAGGTACCCTGTGATGCCGACAGCATATTGGTGGAGAGACGCTGTGTCCCGAGTGGATCAGCCGCCTTCTGGCTCCACCCAGTAAGGTGGAGAAAAGAGCGCGGGTTCTCTCAGCAGCCGCAGTCAATAACTGTGCTGCTGGGGATGAAGTCTGTGTAACAAAGCCATCGTTCGACTCATTCTCGTCTCGTCTCGTGAGTGATTGATTGTGCTACACCCTGTGTCTGCAGACAGTTAACCATTTACTGCTCAATAATCTCTGGGAGCAGGTGACAGGCAGTGTGGTCTGGGAGCCCCCAATTAAAAAGCTGTTTCAGAGACCTCTGTGCTGTATATCGTTAACCATTTACTGCTCAATAATCTCTGGGTGCAGGGGACAGGCAGTGTGGCCTCAGGAGTCCCCAATTAAAAAGCTGTTTCAGAGACCTCTGTGCTGTATGTAGTTAACCATTTACTGCTCAATAATCCCTGGGTGCAGGGGACAGGCAGTGTGGTCTGGGAGCCCCCAATTAAAAAGCTGTTTCAGAGACCTCTGTGCTGTATATAGTTAACCATTTACTGCTCAATAATCCCTGGGTGCAGGGGACAGGCAGTGTGGCGCAGGGAGCCCCCAATTAAAAAGCTGTTTCAGAGACCTCTGTGCTGTATACAGTTAACCATTTACTGCTCAATAATCCCTGGGTGCAGGGGACAGGCAGTGTGGCCTCGGGAGCCCCCAATTAAAAAGCTGTTTCAGAGAACTCTGTGCCTGTATATAGTTAACCTTTTACTGCTCAATAATCCCTGGGAGGTGGGGACAGGCAGTGTGGCTTCGGGAGCCCCCAATTAAAAAGCTGTTTCAGAGACGTCTGTGCTGTACACAGTTAACCATTTACTGTTCAATAATCCCTGGGAGCAGAGGACAGGCAGTGTGGCTCCAGGATCCCCCAATTAAAATGCTGTTTCTGTGACCTCTCTGCTGTATATATTTAAGCATTTTCTTCCTCTCAATATTCCCTGGGAGCAGGGAACAGGCTGTTTGGCCACGGGAGCCCCCACTTAAAAAGCTGTTTCAGAGACCACTGTGCCTGTATATAGTTAACCATTTACTGCTCAATAATCCCTGGGAGCAGGGTACAGGCAGTTTGGCCTCGGGAGCCCCCACTTAAAACGCTGTTTCAGAGACGTCTGTGCCTGTATATAGTTAACTATTTACTGCTCTATAATCCCTGGGAGCAGGGTACAGGCAGAGTGGCCTCGGGTGCCCCCAATAAAAAAGCTGATTCGGTGATCTCTGTGCTGTGTATAGTTAACCATTTACTTCTCAATAATCCGTCGGAGCAGGGGACAGGAAGTGTGTCCTCGGGTGCCCAGAATTAAAAAGCTGTTTCAGTGACCTCTGTGCTGGATATAGTTAACCATTTACTGCTCAATAATCCCTGGGAGCAGTGTACAGGCAGCGTGGCCTCGGGTGCCCCCAATATAAAAGCTGATTCAGTGACCTCTGTGCTGTATATATTTAACCATTTTCTTCCTCTCAATAATCCCTGGGAGCAGGGAACAGGCAGTTTGGCCTCGGGAACCCCCACTTTAAAAGCTGTTTCAGAGACCTCTGTGCCTGTATATAGTTAACCATTTACTGCTCAATAATCCCTGGGAGCAGGGAACAGGCAGTTTGGCCTCGGGAGCCCCCACTTAAAACGCTGTTTCAGAGACGTCTGTGCCTGTATATAGTTAACTATTTACTGCTCTATAATCCCTGGGAGCAGGGTACAGGTAGCGTGGCCTCGGGTGCCCCCAATACAAAAGCTGATTCGGTGATCTCTGTGCTGTGTATAGTTAACCATTTACTTCTCAATAATCCGTCGGAGCAGAGGACAGGCAGTGTGGCTCCGGGAGCCCCCAATTAAAAAGCTGTTTCAGAGACCGCTGTGCTGTATATAGTTAACCATTTACTGCTCAATAATCCCTGGGAGCAGGGGACAAGCAGTGTGGCCTTGGGAGCCCCGAATTAAAAAGCTGTTTCAGAGACTTCTGTGCTGTATATAGTTAACCATTTACTGCTCAATAATCCCTGGGAGCAGGTTACAGGCAGTGAGGCCTCGAGAGCCGCCAATTAAAAAGCTGATTCGGTGATCTATGTGCTGTATATAGTTAACCATTTACTTCTCAATAATCCCTGGGAGCAGGGGTCAGAGTGTGTGGTCCGGGAGCCCCCAATTAAAAAGCTGTTTCAGAGACCTCTGTGCTGTATATAGTTAACCATTTACTGCTCAATAATCCCCTGGGAGCAAGGGACAGGCAGTGTGGCTCCGGCAGCCCCCAATTAAAAAGCTGTTTTAGAGACCTCTGTGCCTGTATCTTGTTAACAATTTACTGCTCAATAAAAACAGGGAGAAGGGAACAGGCAGTGTGGCCTCGGGAGCCCCCAATTAAAAAGCTGTGTCAGAGACCTCTGTGCTGTATATAGTTAACCATTTACTGCTCAATAATCCCTGGGAGCAGGGGACAGGCAGTGTGGTCCGGGAGCCCTGTTGAAATCTTTAATTTGAAGGGTTCTTAACTTGCCAAACTACGCCATGTTGGGGGAAGCTTAGTTGATGAATCAATGTCCTGGCGCAATACGACAAGTTGTAAGATTTGTAATATTTCTGGACGACGCCAAATTGTTCGATTCCTAGTATTATTCCGCACCCATCAGCGCCCCAATCATTATGCCCACATCTGCCACGGCATCGGCCCCCTCCACTCCTTCTGGGAGAGCCAGGATCCTCAAATTGTTTCTCCTCGACCTGTTCTCCAGATCTTCGAGTTTTCCCGACCACGTCTTGTGTTGCGCCTCGTGCTACTCCACTCTCACCGCCAGGCCCACGAGCTCGTCGTCATTCTCACTCATTTTTTCCTGGTTCTCCTGGATCTTCACCTCTTGGGATTTCTGGGTTGCTCCAAGTCCTTCAATTATTGCCAGCATAGGCGCCAACATCTCCTTGCGCAGCTCCTCGAAGCAGCGCTTGATGAACTCTTGCATCTCCTCTTTGTCCGTGGGCACCACCATTTTGCTTGTTTTCTCTTTCTTCTCCCGCTGCTCCAGGGCCGCTTTTTTAGCAATTTCGCTGCGGGTCCGGTCCATGCAGGTTAGTAGGGGACCTCTCTCCTCCCTTCCCCACGGTTTGGCTGTATAACAAGTTCCGGTGGGGTCCGTTAGCGAACCCAAAAGTCCGTCTTCGCGGGAGCTGCCGAATCGTGCGGCGGAGCTCCGCATCGCCGCAACCGGAAGTCGCGCCTGTACATCGGTAACCATTTACTGCTCAATAATCGCTGGGAGCAGGAGACAGGCAGTGTGGCCTCGGGAGACCCCAATTAAAAAACTGTTTCACTGACATCTGTGCTGTATATAGTTTTTGTAAGGGCCACGAAGAATCCAGCACGAGTTTTAAGGATACAGAGTAATAACATTTATTTACTATAACATATATACATAACAGTAGCAGTAACTTCCCTTGCTACATACTCCTTCCTCCTGGTTCCTGAATGGTCAGTTTATTTATACTAGGAGTTTACTAGTATACTCATTGGGGAAGCTCATACTCCCAGAGGATTGTGGGATTGTCATTAGTCCCCAGCCAATGGTAAGTAGGCAGGTTATAACAATAGTTACTAATTTACTGCTAAATAATCCCTGGGAGCAGGGGTCAGGAGTGTGGCCTCCGGAGCTCCCAATTAAACAGCTGTTTCAGATACATCTGTGCCTGTCTATAGTTAACCATTTACTTCTCAACAATCCCTGGGAGCACGGGAAACGCAGTGTGGTCTCGGGAAACTCTAATTAAAAAGCTGTTTCAGAGACCTCTGTGCTGTATATAGTTAACCATTTACTGCTCAATAATCCCTGGGAGGAGGGGACAGGCAGTGTGGCATCGGGAGCCCCCAATTAAAAAGCTGGTTCAGAAACTTATGTTCCTGTATATAGTTAACCATTTACTGCTCAATAATCCCTGGGAGCAGGGGACAGGCAGTGTGGCCTCGAGAGCCCCCAATTAAAAAGCTGTTTCAGAGATCTCTGTGCCTGTATATAGTTAACCATTTACTGGTCAATAATCCCTGGGAGCAGGGGTCAGGCATTGTGGTCTCGGGAGACCCCAATTTAAAAGCTGTTTCAGTGACCCCTGTGCCTGTACATAGTTAACCATTTACTGCTCAATAATCCCTGGGAGCAGGGGTCAGGCATTGTGGTCTCGGGAGACCCCAATTTAAAAGCTGTTTCAGTGACCCCTGTGCCTGTATATAGTCGGGATAAGGATTGGCTCTAAGGGCTGGGTCGGTCGGGCTGGGGTGCGAAGCGGGGCTGGGCACGTGCCGCGGCTGGACGAGGCGCCGCCCTCCGGGGCGGTGGCGACTCTGGACGCGCGCCGGGCCCTTCCTGTGGATCGCCCCAGCTGCGGTGCTCATCGGCCTCCTCGGCAGGCGAGTGGCCTCGGCCGGCGCCTAGCAGCTGTCTTAGAACTGGTGCGGACCAGGGGAATCCGACTGTTTAATTAAAACAAAGCATCGCGAAGGCCGCTGGCGGGTGTTGACGCGATGTGATTTCTGCCCAGTGCTCTGAATGTCAAAGTGAAGAAATTCAATGAAGCGCGGGTAAACGGCGGGAGTAACTATGACTCTCTTAAACTATGACTCTCCTGGATTGGTCTCCTAGGAGAGTCGGCTCTGGATAGTTACCCTTGTGATGTTTTCACGTGCTATTGTCATCACATGGAAAGGTGTGCCTCCACGACGGCCCCGCTGGTAAACTCAGTAGTCGTAAAAGAATACTGAGGGACGAAACGTCGAGAAAAAGCACGAGACGGCTGTTGTGATCTGTGTAGATCCGAGATATCTTGCGATATTGCTATTAAAAAACTTGTGAATATGCTATCAATGATAGATGAGACCGGTTGGGCTGCGTCCCGGAAGACAAACCGCCCCGCAGAAGCGTCAGCAGCAGCGCTCTGTGAAAAATGCCGATGCTGCCCATGTTCTAGCCGATCCGCCGGGCTAGTAACAGCGTCCGCCTCGACCCAATAGTCAGGTGTAGATGCGAGACCAATTTGACATTATCTCCTTCCCTATTGGGAGCTGGATCCGGGTGCCAGACCAAAAAGACCAGTATCCCCAATAGTCGATGACTCAACTGCTATAGAAGAACCTGAGCGGGCGACCCACCCGACAGGAGCAATAGTAACACAAACCTTCTATAGTAAGAAATACAAAAAAGGGAATAAGGGAACGGAAACTGAAACTAATCTGGGGGCACAAGACGAGTGCAATGAACCAGCCGATACGGTCGCCTTCATGGAAGAGGTCGTTATCGAACCCAGTTATGACCGAACAACAGTTAATGAAGTTACGATCCACTATCCCACCGATGCGTTGTACTGCAGAATCTGCGATTCCGTCCTCCCCAGCATGGGACTATTTAATAGTCATATGACAAAACGCCACCAGGTTAAAACCATCAGAACCAAGTGCTCAAAATGCAGCAAAACAGGTGAATACCACGCGATCGCCTGCCACTTTGCAAAGTGCAAAGGGCCAAGGGAAACGGCACCGGCCGGGGCCTTTGGATGCAGCATTTGTGAGACACGGTTCTCGACCAAAAGTGGACTCGGGCAGCATGAACGGCACGAGCACCCGGCTCTGCGGAACGAGAAAAGGCTCGAGTCCACCAAAGTCATAACCAAGCCGGGGAGGCGAGGCCAAGTATGGTCCACAGAGGAGGTTGCCCTCTTGAGACAACTTGAGGTTCGGTTCGAGAATGAGCGGTGTATCAATAAAATGATCGCCGCAAGTTTGACAACCAAGTCTGCGAAACAAATCTCAGACAAACGCAGAATCCTGCCGAGAACGCATAGGGTGGCCCCAGACGCTGAGGACCATCTTGCGGAAGATGTCCCAGCACCCGAGCCTGAAGGGGAGACGAGCAGCCCCGAAACGTCAAACCCACGCCCACAGAGAGTATTAAGACCTCCGAAGGCCACCCCTAGACATAGGGAAGTGGATGAACAGCTAACGAAAGCTGAACAGTTACTGGGCGTGAGGAACAACCCCATCAGCCGGGCGAAGGGCATTGGGATAGTGGAGAGTATAACGGATTTGCTGTTAACAAGGGGAAAGAAACCCCAGAAAGCTCAAGGGCCTCCAAGAGGTCAGAAAGAACGGAAACGGAAAGAGACGTGCAACGTTAATAGCGGCGCACGGAAAAGGTTGGCCACCCGGAAAGCAGCCTTTAGAGCAACACAGCTGCTCTATAAAAACAATAGGCGCCAACTGGCCCGTCAAATCATGGGCGCCCCATCCACACACACATGTCCTCTACCCATAGAGGAGCTCGAAAAGTGTTTTCGAGAGAAGCTATCGAAACCCAATAATAAGGCGAACGTGAGCAAGTTCGCTAAATACAAAGGCAATATTGATAGGGGGGAGCTGATGAGACCAATTGAGGAAGAAGAGGTAACGAAAGCGATCAAGGGCGTGAAAGACAAAAGCGCGCCCGGCCCGGATGGCATGACACTGATAGACATCCAGGAAATACATGACGAGGATGATACACGGATTCCTCGGCTCTTCTCCCTTTGGTTAAAATCGGCAACGATCCCCGAATCACTCAAAAAGAGTCGAACGGTCTTGATTCCAAAGTGCGAGGATCAAGAACGCCTGAAAGACATTGACAACTGGCGTCCGATTACCATCGGTCCTATGCTGCTGCGCCTATTCACGAAGATCATGGCGAAACGTCTCAGCGAGACAGTGCGGATCAACCCGCGTCAGAAGGGTTTCCTAGCAGCTACTCCCGGGTGCAATGAAAACATTGCAATCCTCGATAACATCAACAAGGGAGCGAAAAAGAACAGGAAGGGCCTCGCAGTTGTCTTTGTCGATCTGGCCAAGGCGTTCGACTCGGTTGGGCACAAACTCATTGTTAAGGCACTACAAAGAGTGCAGCTACCATCAGATTTCATAACAATGGTCGCAGACCTATATACCGGCAATACCACCAGAGTTGAAGGTAACAAAACCAAAACTCATGAAATAAGCATAGAGAGGGGTGTCAAGCAAGGAGACCCACTCTCGCCAATCCTATTCAACATTGCTCTGGATCCATTGATATGCTCCCTGGAGGAGGCCAACTCAGGGGTAGCCATGCCCCTGGGAGAGGGCCGAGTCAACTGCTCGGCGTTGGCCTTCGCGGATGACATAGCCCTTCTGAGTGACTCTCACGCAGGGATGGACAAGAACCTGAAGCTCCTCCAGTCCTTTTGCACAAATACGGGCTTAGCGATTAATATCAATAAGACCAAAGGTTATTTCTTTACCCACAAAGCGAAAACCTTCAGATACAATCATTGCGAAAACTGGAAGCTCGGGAACGAGGTCCTCGCGTACATCCCGCCAGGTGAAACCGAGAAATACCAGGGAGCCAGAATAGACCCATGGGCTGGCGTGACAGAGGGGGAGTGGTCGGAAAAGCTCAAAGCCTGGACTAGTGCTTTACAGGCGGCGGCTCTCCGACCGGCACAGAAAATCGAGGTCCTAAAGACCCATGTCATCCCCAGGTTGTATTTTCATTTGATTCTTTCCGAGGTATCGCTGAATACGCTCCGTAAACTGGACCAGATCATCCGGAATGCCACGAAAGAACTCCTACACCTTCCCCCGCACGTAACCGACGGACTCCTGTACTCGAGAAACAGGAGTGGTGGTCTGGGAATGCCCAAACTCGAAGTGCAAATACCATCCGCGATCGTTCGCAAAAGAGAAGCACTCGAGAAGTCCACAGACAGGATCATAAGGGCGTCCTTCCAGTACCGGGATGAATGCAATACTGACACCATCGGGGGACTGCGTAAGCTCAAAATCCTAAAGGAAGTCGAGGACTTCCTTGCCAGCAAGTCAGATTGCAACCCGGACGAAGAGGACCCCGGAAATCCTGTTGAGGCGACATTGCCCATGGTGGAAGACCAAGACCGGCCCCGAGACAAGCCGGTGAACCGGTACGCTGCGTGGAGAGAGTGGGAGTTCGAAAAGTGGAAAAACCTGATCAGCCAGGGCCCTGGCATCACATACTATCAAAATGATAACATATCCAGTACGTGGATCAGAGCCTTCCACGAAATGAAGTTGTACCGACTTATCAATAACCTGTTGCTCCGCACCAACTTATACCCTACACGGACTACCCTATCAAGGGGACTTCCAAACGCTGTTAAAGCGTGCAGAAGGTGCGAGGCACCAAATGAGACGCTATCACACATCTCGGGTGGCTGCCCGTTTGTGAAGATGGCTAGGATCAAGCGTCACAACAAGATACTAGACCGGTTGCGCATGTATGTATCCAAGTACGGCTGGACATCCTACATAGAACCAAGGCTAGTGGCAAAAGGCGGAACCCTCTGGAAACCTGACGTAATATTCAGGAAAGACCAGAAAATAGCATTGGTGGATGTCACAGTTCGCTACGAGGACAACAACATGTCGCTGGAGAAGGCATGGAATGAGAAAAGGCTGAAATATAACCATCTGGGATCGGAGATCATGGAACTAACAGGAGGTTCACAACTGGAACATTTTGGCTTTGTACTGGGCGCAAGAGGCAAATGGTTGGACCTCAATAACACCCTGTTTACGTTCCTCGGCATCAAGAGATATAAGTCTTTTGCCCAGCAAGTATCCCGACTTACAATCTCCCTGACGCTGGAATTACTGCAAATATTCAGCGACAGGTAAGGGATACATGAATAAGCTCACAGAACACTAGCTGGGAAGATGTGCCAACCCCGAGGGGTCGGGTAAAGGCAGTCGGAAGGCCTTCTCCCAGGATGCGCGAGCTGGCCTGTCACCCCCCAAAGTAATTGGGAGCCTACGGTTATTGTCACAATGCTGTTCGCTGTCAATTAACTCTGTAATCAAATGATGACCGTCAATCTTTACCAACGGGTAAGATGACATACAGGGTAAGTCTCCGGACACACCGTTAACAACTAACCTGTTCCCAGCTCACATGGGTGCGACACCAAGCTTGTGATCCCGCTGAATGAAAGGTCGTTCATACTGAGCAAAGATCCCCCCGGTCCACCACACAGTCCACCGGGGCTGTGGTAAGACGCTATGGTGGTAGGACAAACACGTCGACGAGCGACGTAAAGACTCGGAAAAGGCGCTCTCCGGAGTGTAATCAATAGCCAAATGATTGAGTATAAGAATTGGCAAGTCATGTTGCAGCTGTATAGAACCTTAGTTAGGCCACACTTGGAGTATAGTATTCAATTCTGGTCGCCACACTACCAGAAGTATGTGGAGGCTTTAGAGAGGGTGCAGAAGAGATTTTACCAGAATGTTGCCTGGTATGGAGGGCATAAGCTATGAGGAGCGATTGAATAAACTCGGTTTGATCTCACTGGAACGAAGGAGGTTGAGGGGCGACCTGATAGAGGTATACAAAATTATGAGGGGCATAGACAGAGTGGATAGTCAGAGGCTTTTCCCCAGGGTAGAGGGGTCAATTACTAGGGGGCATAGGTTTAAGGTGAGAGGGGCAAGGTTTAGAGTAGATGTACGAGGCAAGTTTTTTACGCAGAGGGTAGTGGGTGCCTGGAACTCACTACCGGAGGAGGTAGTGGAAGCAGGGACGATAGGGACATTTAAGGGGCATCTTGACAAATATATGAATAGGATGGGAATAGAAGGATACGGACCCAGGAAGTGTAGAAGATTGTAGTTTAGTCGGGCAGTATGGTCGGCACGGGCTTGGAGGGCCGAAGGGCCTGTTCCTGTGCTGTACATTTCTTTGTTCTTTGTTGTTCTTTAATCATTTACTGCTCAATATTCCCTGGGAACAGGGGACAGGCAGTGTGGCCTCGGGAGCCCCCAATTAAAAAGCTGTGTCAGAGACCTCTGTGCTGTATATAGTTAACCGTTTACTTCTCAATAATCCATGGGAGCAGGAGACAGGTAGTGTGGCCTCGGGAGTCCCCAAATAAAAAGCTGTTTCAGAGACCTCTCTGCCTGCATCTAGTTAACTATTTATTCTCAATAATCCCTGGGAGGAGGGGTCAGGCAGTGTGGCCTCTGGAGCCCCCAATTAAAAAGCTATGTCAGAGACCTCTTTGCTGTATATAGTTCACTGTTTAATTCTCAATAATTCCTGGGAGCAGGGGACAGTCAGCGTGACCTCGGAAGCCTCCAATTAAAAAGCTGTTTCAGAGACCTCTGTGCTGTATATAGTTAACCATTTACTTCTCAATAATCCCTGGGAGAAGGGGACTTGCAGTGTGGCCTCGAGATCCCCCAATTAAATAGCTGTTTCAGAGACCTCTATGCTGTATATAGTTAACCATTTACTTCTCAATAAAGCCTGGGAGCAGGGGACAGGTAGCATGCCCTGGGCAGCCCCCAATTGAAAAGCTGTTTCAGAGACCTCTGTGCAATATATAGTTAACCATTTACTTCTCAATAATCCATGGGAGCAGGAGACAGGCAGTGTGGCTTCGTGTGCCCCCAATTAAAAAGCTGTTTCAGACACCTCCATGTGGTGGTATGTATCTGGGATATTAAGGTACCCTGTGATGTCGAGAGGCTATTGGTGGATAGACACTGTGTCCCGATTGGATCAACCGCCTACTGGCTCCACCCAGTAAGGCGGCGTATAAGAGCCCGGGTTCTCCCAGCAGCCGCATTCTGTAACTGTGCTGCTGGGGAACAAGCCTGCGGGAAAAGCCATTGATTGACTCCTTCTCATCTCGCCTCGTGAGTGATTGATTGTGCGACAACTTATTCCGCACACTTTAAAGGACATGGAGCTCCGAATCACTCGGGAGTGTCTGCGAATCAGCCCCCACGCGGCAAACTCAGCGGCCACTTTTAAACATTGGGTAGCGTGTTTTCATGGATACCTCCGAACGGCCCCGGCATACCTACAGAAGACCAGAAAATCCAGGTACTGCATGCCAGGGTGAGCCCGGAATTCTACACTCTCATAAAGGATGTGGACGATTTCCCGACGACGATCGCAATGCTGAGAGGAATCTGCATTAGCCCCGTCGACCAGGTATATGCACGCCACCAGCTTGCGACGAAACGGCAAATCCCCGGAGAATCGCTGGACGAATTGCACAGTGTGCTGTTAATACTGGGGAGAAATGCAACTGCCCATCGGTTTTGGCTAACGAACACAGGGAGCTGCTGGTCTGAGACCAGCGATGGCTGGAGAGAGACGCACTAGGCCTCAAAGAGGCACGCGCCCTCGCGGCCTCGTTCGATGTGGCATTGCAGAAAACCTGTGCCTACGCCCGCGACTGCGCGGCAGCCCCCTGGACACTGTGGACCCGCACGCGACCGTACCCCCGGCACATCCCCCGCCCCCCCCCCCCCCCCCACCCAGCAGGCCTGCGCTTCCAGAGCTACTTTTGTGGGCTGGGGAAACACCCCCGACTTTGCTGCCCGGCCCGCTCAGCCCTCTGTAAAGGGTGCGGCAAAAAGGAGCACTTTGCAGCAGTGTGCCAGGCCCGGGGGTCGCCGCAATCTCCTGGGGAGAACCGCAAACTCACCCCCCCCCCCCCACCGATCCATGTGCAGCGAACGGGCGCCGCCATCTTGGGTCCCGGACTCCATGCGGGAGGGTTGGACGCCGCCATTTTCTGCTCCTCCAGCAACTTGCGATCCATAGGCGGCGCCACCTTGTCCACCCCCGACCGTGTGAGACCCGTGGACGCCGCCATCTTGGCTGACGTCTAAGGACCCCGGGATGGACGGCCCCACGAGCCTGAAGAAAACGTCCCGATGCAGCAACTGCGACTGGCTTTGTTGACCCTGGACCCATCGCGGCCCTGAACGCTGCAAAAGGCAACAACGACGGTATTCATAAACGGGTACGAGACGCCCTGCCTGATCGACTCTTGGTGCACGAAGAGTTTTCTACATCCCGATACAGTAAGACGCTGTTCCCTTCCGATCCACCCGAGTAATGAAAAAAACATTCTGGCGGCAGAGTCCCATTCTGTAGAGATAAAAGGGTTCTGCATCGCAAACCTCACGGTGCAGGGGAGGGAGTTCTCACCCACCTCTGCGCTTACACACTCCTGGGGTTGGATTTTCAGTGTAACCTCCAGAATTTAACGTTTAAATTCGGCGGCCCTATACAACCACTCACTATCTGCAGCCTCACGTCCCTCAGTTTTCTATCCTCCTTCCCAGTTCGCGAACCTGACCCCGGATTGCAAACCAGTCGCCACTAGGAGCAGACGGTACAGCGCCCAGGACCGATCTTTTATCCAGTCAGAAGACCAGCGGCTGCTGATGGAAGGCATAATCCAGGCCAGCAAGAGTCCCTGGAGAGCTCAGGTGGTAGTTGTAAAGACCAGGGAGAAGCAGAGGATGGGCGTAGACTATAGTCAAACCATCAATAGGTACACACAGCTGAATGCGTACCCTCTCCCCCCGCATATCCGACATGGTCAATTGGATTGCACAGTACAATGTCTTTTCCACGGCGGACCTTAAGTCCGCCTATAACCAGCTCCCCATCCGCCCGAGCGATCGCAAATACACTGCTTTTGAAGCAGGTGGGCGGCTCTATCACATTTTAAGGGTTCCATTCGGTGTCACTAACGGGGTCTCGGTCTTCCAACGGGATATGGACCGAATGGTTGACCAGAACGGTTTGCGGCCTTGACCAGCAAGACCACAACGCCAACCGACGCAAATTCCTCCAGACCGCAAACGCCCTGAATCTCACATACATCAGTGAGAAATGCGTGTTTAGCACCGACTGTCTAGCCATCCTTGGCTACGTAGTGCAAAATGGAGTGATGGGCCCAGGCCCCGAAAGCATGCGCCCCCTCATGGAGTCCCCCCTCCCTCACTGCTCCAAGGCTCTGAAACGCTGCCTGGGCTCTTTCTCTTATTACGCCCAGTGGGTCCTCAACGACGCGGACAGTGTCCGTCCGCTAATCCTGTCTTCGGTCTTTCCCGTGTCGACAGAGGCCCGCCAGGCCTTCAGCCGCATCAAAGCGGATATTGCAAAGGCCACGATGCACGCGATCGACGATTCCCTCCCCTTCCAAGTCGAGAGTGACGCATCCAACGTAGCTCTGGCGTCAACACTCAACCAAGCCGGCAGACCCGTGGCCTTCTTTTCACGCACCCTCCACGCTTCAGAAATCCGCCACTCCTTAGTGGAAAAGGAGGCCCAGGACATAGTGGAAGCTGTGCGGCATTGGACGCATTACATGGCCTGTAGGAGATTCACTCTCCTCACTGACCAACAGTCGGTGGCCTTTATGTTCGATAATGCACAGTGGGTCAAGATCAAGAACGACAAGATCTTGCGGTGGAGGATTGAAATCTCCACCTGTAACTATAAGATCTTGTATCGTCCCGGAATGCTGAACGAGTCTTCAGGTGCCCTATCCCGCGACACATGTGCCAACGCACAAGTGGACCATCTCTGAACCCTCCATGAGAACCTCTGCCACCTGGGGTTCACTCGGTTCTATCACTTCGTTAAGGCCCGCAACCTGTCCTACTCCATCGAGGAGGTCAGGACAGCCACCAGGAACTGCCAAATCTGCACAGAGTGCAAACCGTACTTCTACAGACCATATAAAGTGCATGTGATAAAGGCTTCTGCAGGTTGCTGCATAAGATGAAGATGCATGACATTAAGGGGAAAGTAGTAGCATGGATAGAGCAATGGTTAATTAATAGAAAGCAAAGAGTGGGGATTAATGGGTGTTTCTCTGGTTGGCAATAAGTAGCTAGTGGTGTCCCTCAGGGATCGGTGTTGGGCCCACAATTGTTCACAATTTTCATAGATGATTTGGACTTGGGGACCAAGGGCAATGTGTCCAAATTTGCAGACGACACTGAGATGAGTGGTAAAGCAAAAAGTGCAGAGGATACTGGAAGTCTGCAGAAGGATTTGGATAGGCTAAGTGAACGGGCTAGGGTCTGGCAGATGGAATACATTGTTGACAAATGTGAGGTTATCCATTTTGGTAGGAATAACAGCAAAAGGGATTATTATTTAAATGATAAAATATTAAAACATGCTGCTGTGCAGAGGGACGTGGGTGTGCTAGTGTATGAGTCGCAAAAAGTTGGTTTACAGGTGCAACAGGTGATTAAGAAGGCAAATGGAATGTTGTTCTTCATTGCTAGAGGGATGGAGTTTAAGACTAGGGAGGTTATCTGCAATTGTATAAGGTGTTAGTGAGGCCACACCTGGAGTATTGGGTTCAGTTTTGGTCTTCTTACTTGAGAAAGGACGCACTGGCACTGGAGGGTGTGCAGAGGAGATTCACTAGGTTAATCCCAGAGCTGAAGGGGTTGGATTACGAGGAGAGGTTGAGCAGACTGGGACTGTACTCGTTGGGATTTTGAAGGATGAGGGGGGATCTTATAGAAACATATAAGATTATGAAGGGACTAGATAGGATAGATGCAGGCAGGTTGTTTCCACTGGCGGGTGAAAGCAGAACTAGGGGGCATAGCCTCAAAATAAGGGCAAGTAGATTTAGGACTGAGTTTAGGAGGAACTTCTTCACCAAAGGGTTGTGAATCTATGGAATTCCTTGCCCAGTGAAGCAATAGAGGCTCCTTCATTGAATGTTTTTAAGATAAAGGTAGACAGTTTTTTGAAGAATAAAGGGATTAAGGGTTATGGTGTTTGGGCCGGAAAGTGGAGCTGAGTCCACAAAAGATCAGCCATGATCTCATTGAATGGGGAGGAGGCTCGAGGGGCCAGATGGCCTACTCCCGCTCCTAGTTCTTATGCTCTTATGTTCTTATGTTCCCGCCCCTTTGAGCGCCTCAGTTTGGACTTCAAAGGCCCCCTCCCCTCCATCGCCCGCAACACATACTTCCTGAACGCGATTGACGAGTACTCCCAGTTCCCATTCGCCATCCCTGTCCCGACATGATCGCGGCCACGGTCATTAGAGCCCTTGGCACCATCTTCACACTGTTCGGTTTCCCCGCGGACATACAGAGCGATAGTGGGTCCTCCTTCATGAGCGACGAACTGCGTCAATTCCTGCTCAACAAGGGCATCGCCTCGAGCAGGACGACCAGTTACCCCCCCCCCACCCCCGGGGGAAATGTCAGGGAGAGAGGGGGAACGGAACGGCCTGGAAGACCGTCCTGCTGGCCCTACGGTCCAGAAGTCTCCCAGTTTCCCACTGCAGGAAGTCCTCCCGGACGCCCTCCACTCCATCCAGTCGCTGTTGTGTACAACGACGAATCAAACACCTCACGAACAGCTCCTTGTCTTCCCTAGGAAGTCAACCTCCGGAACGTCACTTCCGACCTTGCTGGCAGCACCGGGACCCAGCCTGCTCCAGAAGCATGTGCGGACGCACAAATCGGACCCGTTGGTCGAGAGGGTTCATCTCCTCCACGCAAACCCTCAATACGCCTACGTGGCGTACCCCGACGGCCGACAGGACACGGTCTCCCTGCGGGACCTGGCACCCGCCGGAGCTTCACCACCCCCCCCCAACACCAGTCACCACCTATGGATCTTCACCCCCCCCAACACCAATCACCCCCTCTGGACCTCCACCGCCCGCAACACCAGGCACCACCTATGGAGCTCCACACACACCCCCAACACAAGTCACCCCCTCTGGACCTCCCCCCCCCCCCCAACACCAATCACCACCACCCCCCGACCGGCGCACCACACAGCTACCCCCTACCCGGTTCGATCGGTCCTTCCCCCGGCCCCGAATAGGGGTATTGGAGCGGGAAGAGGCATCTCGATGCTCCCAGAGACGATGGGGCCCGAACCAGCGCCTGCATCACCACCAGGGCGAAGACGATTGGCGAGGGCGGCCAGGGCACCCATTTGACTCATCGAATCAGTACAGTAAAGCAAGAAATGTCTCTGTAAATAATTATTTTTTGGTTGCCTAGTAAAAGCGGCATTGTAAGTAGTACAAGTAGTTGATATCGGAGCACAGGCGGCATCCTAGGTACCGACTCTCTAAACCCCTACCACCATACAGCCCACTACTGCGCCGGGTACTTTTTCAACAAGGGGTGAATGTGGTGGTATGTATTAGGGGTATTACGGTACCCTGTGATTCCGAGAGCCTATTGGTAAATAGTCGCTGGGTCACGATTGGATCAGCCAGCTACTGGCTCCACCCAGTTAGGCGGAGTGTAAGACCCCGGGTACTCCCAGCAGCCCCATTCTGTAACTGTTCTGCTGGGGAATAAGTCTGCGTAACAAAGCCATCGTTCAACTCCTTCTCATCTCGTCTCATGAGTGATTGATTCTGCTACACTCTGTGCCTGTACACAGTTAACCATTTACTGCTCAATAATCCCTGGGAGCAGGGGTCAGGCAGTGTGCCCTCGGGAGCCCCCAATTAAAAAGCTGTTTCAGAGTCCTCTGTGCCTGTATATAGTTAACCATTTACTGCTCAATAATCCCTGGGAGTAGGGGACAGGCAGTGGGGATCCGGGAGACCCCAATTGAAAAGCTGTTTCAGAGACCTCTGTGCTGCATGTAGTTAACCATTTACGTTTTCCTCAATAATCACCTTTCGTGTGATACAAGGAGCCCCTGCAGTGCTGCCTCAAACCACCACAGTGTAATGGTCACCATTACTGAGACGGGTTTTTAAATTCCGGATACGGAAACGGACAATGGAACTGTGACGTTAACAGCCACTGACAGGACCATCCACAGCCTGGTGTCAGGCTCCAGGCCGTGCTGAAGGAGGTGACACCGTTCTGTAACCAGTGCCTTGTTATATCAGATTTGACAGGACCATCCACAGCCTGGTCTCAGGCTCCAGGCCGTGCTGAAGGAGGCGACACCGTTCTGTAACCAGCTCCTTGTTTTCTCAGATTTGATAGGAACATCCACAGCCTGGTGTCAGGCTGCAGGCCGTGCTGAAGGATGCGACACCGTTCTGTACCCAGCACGTTGTTCTCTCAGATTTGACAGGACCATCCGCAGCCTGGTGTCAGGCTCCAGGCCGTGCTGAAGGAGGCGACACCGTTCTGTAACCAGCTCCTTGTTATATCAGATTTGACAGGACCATCCACAGCCTGGTGTCAGGCTCCAGGCCGTGCTGAAGAAGGCGACACCGTTCTGTAACCAGCACCTTGTTATATCAGATTTGACAGGACCATCCACAGCCTGGTGTCAGGCTCCAGGCCGTGCTGAAGGAGGTGACACCGTTCTGTAACCAGCTCCTTGTTTTCTCAGATTTCATAGGACCATCCACAGCCTGGTGTCAGGCTGCAGGCCGTGCTGAAGGAGGCGACACCGTTCTGTAACCAGCACCTTGTTATATCAGATTTGACAGGACCATCCACAGCCTGGTGTCAGGCTCCAGGCCGTGCAGAAGGAGGCGACACCATTCTGTAACCAGCACCGTGTTATATCAGATTTGACAGGACCATCCACAGCCTGGTGTCAGGCTCCAGGCCGTGCTGAAGGAGGCGACACCGTTCTATAATCAGCTCCTTGTTGTATTGGATTTGACAGGACTATCCACAGCCTGGTGTCAGGCTCTGGGCCGTGCTGAAGGAGGCGACACCGTTCTGTAACCAGCACCTTGTTATATCAGATTTGAAAGGACCATCCACAGCCTGGTGTCAGTCTCCAGGCCGTGCTGGAGGAGGCGATACCGTTCTTTAACCAGCTCCTTGTTATATCAGATTTGACAGGACCATCCACAGCCTGGTGTCAGGCTCCAGGCCGTGCTGAAGGAGGCGACAACGTTCTGTAACCAGCTCCTTGTTATATCAGATTTGACAGGACCATCCACAGCCTGGTGTCAGGCTCAAGGCCGTGCTGAAGGAGGCGACACCTTTCTGTAACCAGCACCTTGTTATATCTGATTTGACAGGACCATCCACAGCCTGGTGTCAGTCTCCAGGCCGTGCTGGAGGAGGCGATACCGTTCTGTAACCAGCTCCTTGTTATATCAGATTTGACAGGACCATCAACAGCCTGGTGCCAGGCTCCAGGCCGTGCTGAAGGAGGCGACACCGTTCTGTAACCAGCACCGTGTTATATCAGATTTTACAGGACCATCCACAGCCTGGTATCAGGCTCCAGGCCGTGCTGAAGGAGCGACACCGTTCTGTAACCAGCAGTGTTATATCAGATTTGACAGGACCATCCACAGCCTGGTGTCAGGCTCCAGGCCGTGCGGAAGGAGGCGACGCCGTTCTGTAACGAGCTCCTTGTTATATCAGATCTCACAGGACCATCCACAGTCTGGTGTCAAGCTCCAGGCCGCGCTGAAGGAGGCGACACCGTTCTGTAACTAGCTCCTTGTTATATCAGATTTGACAGGACCATCCACAGCCTGGTGTCAGGCTCCAGGCCGTGCTGAAGTAGACGACACCGTTCTGTAACCAGCACCTTGTTATATCAGATTTGACAGGACCATCCACAGCCTGGTGTCAGGCTCCAGGCCGTGCTAAAGGAGGTGACGCCATTCTGTAACCAGCTCCTTGTTATATCAGATTTGACAGGACCATCCACAGCCTGGTGTCAGGTTCCAGGCCGTGCTGAAGGTGGCGACACCGTTCTGTAACCAGCACCTTGTTATATCAGGTTTGACAGGCCCATCAACAGCCTGGTGTCAGGCTCCAGGCCGTGCTGAAGGAGGCGACACCGTTCTGTAACCAGCACCTTGTTGTATCAGATTTGCCTCACACTTTGCTCCCGGGTTGGAGAAGTTTGGTAAAGTCTCCTTGTAATTCCCCAAGATACTGGCCCAGAGACCATTCTCCTGTATCTGTTCGTCTTATCTCTCTCTGCAGCCTTTGCTCCATTTGTTGGTCATGTTCCAGACCCAGATTCACGGTAACTACAGTCCCCAGATCTCGTTTAGAGCTGGGTCATGACATTATCTGTTCTCCTTTAATATCAGCAACAGCTCACCACACAAACTGCTGACACAAATCCTCAGCATCTCCACTCACCTCCCAATAACACAACTTGCACAAACGCATCCTCAGCATCTACACTCACCTCCCAAAAACCCAACCTGCAGAAACCCATCCTCAGCATCTTCACTAACCTCCCAATAACACAACGTGCAGAAACCCATCCTCAGCATCTTCACTCACCTCCCAATAACACAACCTGCAGAGACCCACCCTCAGCATCTCCAATCACCTCCCAATAACACAACCTGCAGAAACCCCTCCTCAGCATCTTCACTCAGCTCCCAATAACACACCCTGCAGAAACCCACCCTCAGCATCTCCAATCACCTCCCAATAACACACCCTGCAGAAACCCACCCTCAGCATCTCCAATCACCTCCCAATAACACAACGTGCAGAAACCCATCCTCAGCATCTTCACTAACCTCCCAATAACACACCCTGCAGAAATCCACCCTCAGCATCTCCAATCACCTCCCAATAACACAACCTGCAGAAACCCATCCTCAGCATCTCCACTCACCTTCCAAGAACACAACCTGCAGATATCCATCCTCAGCATCTCCACTCACATTCCAATAACACAACCTGCAGAAACCCATCGTCAGCATCTCCACTCACATCCCAATAACACAACTTGCACAAACCCATCCTCAGCATCTCCACTTACCTCCAAATAACACAACCTGCAGAAAACCATCCTCAGCATCTCCACTTACCTCCCAATAACACAAACCGCAGAAACACATACTCAGCATCTTCACGAACCTTCCAATAACACAACCTATACAATCCCATCCTCAGCATCTTAACTAATCTTAGACTAACACAACCTGCAGAAACCCATTATCAGCATCTGCACTCACCCCGCAATTACACAACCTCAGAAACCCATCCTCAGCATCTCCACTCACCTCACAATAACACAACCTGCAGAAACCCATCCTCAGCATCGCCAATCAGCTCCCAATACCACAACCTGCAGAAACCAATTATCAGCATCTGCACTCATCCCGCAATTACACAACCTCAGAAACACATCCTCAGCATCTCCACTCACCTCCCAATAACACAGCCTGCAGAATCCCATCCTCAACATCTCCACTCACCTCCAAATAACACAACCTGCAGAAACCCATCCTCAGCATCTTCACTAATCTTAGACTAACACAAACTTCAGAAACCCATCGACAGCATCACCACTAACCTCCCAATAACACAAACTTCAGAAACCCGTACTCAGCATCTCCAATCACCTTCCAATAACACAACCTGCAGAAACACATCCTCAGCATCTCCACTCACCTCCCAATAACACAACCTGCAGAAACCCATCCTCAGCATCTCCACTCGCCTCCCAATAACACAATGGGCAGATAACATCATCTGCATCTCCATTCAAGTCCCAATAACACAGCCTGCAGAAACCAATCCTCAGTATCCTTCACTCACCGCAAATTAACACAACCTGCAGACACCCATCCTCAGCATCTCCACTCACCTCCCAATAACACAACCTGCTGAAACTCATCCTCAGCATCTTCACTCACCTCCCAATCACACAACCTGCAGAAACCCATCCTCAGTATCTACACTCACCTCCCAATAACACAGCCTGCAGAAACCAATCCTCAGTATCCTTCACTCACCGCAAATTAACACAACCTGCAGACACCCATCCTCAGCATCTCCACTCACCTCCCAATAACACAACCTGCTGAAACTCATCCTCAGCATCTTCACTCACCTCCCAATCACACAACCTGCAGAAACCCATCCTCAGTATCTACACTCACCTCCCAATAACACAACCTGCAGAAACCAATCCTCAGTATCCTTCACTCACCGCAAATTAGCACAACTTGCAGACACCCATCCTCAGTATCTTCACTCTCCTCCAAATAACACAACCTGCAGAAACTCATCCTCAGCATCTCAACTAACCTCCCAATAACACAACCTGCAGAAACCCATCCTCAGCATCTCCACCTACCTCCCAATAACACAACCTGCAGAAACCCATCCTCAGCATCTCCACCTACCTTCCAATAACACAACCCGCTGAATCCCATCCTCAGAATCTTGACTAATGTTCCAATAACACAACCTGCAGAAAACCATCCTCAGCATCTCCACTCGCCTTCCAATAGCACAACACGCAGAAACCCATTCTCAGCATCTTCACACACCTCCAAATATCGCAACTGCAGAAACCCACCCTCAGCATCTCCACTCACCTTCGAAGAACACAACCTGCAGAAACCCATCCTCAGCATCTCCACGAACCTCCCACTAACACAACCCGCAGAAACTCATCCTCAGCATCTTCACTAACGTTCCAATAACACACCCTGCAGAAACCGATTCTCAGCATCTCCACTCACCTCCCAATAACACAACCTGCAGAAACCCATCCTCAGCATCTTCACTCACCTTCCAATAACACAACCTGCAGAAAACCATCCTCAGCATCTTAAATCACCTTCCAATAACACCAACTGCAGAAACCCATCCTCAGCATCTTCACTTACCTCCCAATAACACAAACTGCAGTAAACCATCCTCAGCATCTTCACTCACCTCCCAATAACAAAACCTGCAGAACCCCATCCTCAGCATCTCCACTCACCCCCCAATAATACAACCTGCAGAAACCCATCCTCAGAATCTCAACTCACCTCCCAATAACAAAACCTGCAGAACCCCATCCTCAGACTCTACACTCTTCTCCCAATAACACAACCTGCAGAAACCCATTCTCAGCATCTCAACTAACCGCCCAATAACACAACCTGCAGAAACCCATTCTCAGCATCTCCACCTACCTTCCAATAACACAACCTGCAGAAACCCATCCTCAGCATCTTCACTCACCTCCCAATGACACAACCTGCTGAAACCCATCCTCAGCATCTTCACTCACCTCCCAATCACACAACCTGCAGAAACCCATCCTCAGCATTTCCAATCACCTCTAAGAACACAACCTGTAGAATCCAATCCTCAGTATCCTTCACACACCACAAATTAACACAAGCTGCAGACACCCATCCTCAGCATCTTCACTCACCTCCCAATTACACAACCTGCAGAACCCCGTTCTCAGAAACTCCACACTCCTACCAATAACGCAACCTGCAGAAACCCATCCTCAGCATCTCCACTAACCTCCCAATAACACAACCTGCAGTAACCCATCTTCAGCATCTCCACTAACCTTCCAATAACACAACCTGCAGTAACCCATCCTCAGCATCTCCACTCACCTCCCAATAACAAAACCTGCAGAACCCCATTCTCAGCAACTCCACAATCCTACCAATAACACAATCTGCAGAAACCCATCCTCAGCATCTCCACTAACCTCCCAATAACACAACCTGCAGAAACCCATCCTCAGCATCTTCACTCAACTCCCAATCACACAACCTGCAGAAATCCGTTCTCAGCATCTTTACTCACCTCCCAATAACACAACCTGCAGACACCCATCCTCAGCATCTACACTCACCTCCCAATAACACAACCTGCAGAAACCAATCCTCAGTATCCTTCACTCACCGCAAATTAGCACAACTTGCAGACACCCATCCTCAGCATCTTCACTCTCCTCCCAATAACACAAACTGCAGAAACCCATCCTCAGCATCTTCACTCACCTCCCAATAACAAAACCTGCAGAACCCCATCCTCAGCATCTCCACTCACCCCCCAATAATACAACCTGCAGCAACCCATCCTCAGCCTCTCAACTCACCTCCCAATAACAAAACCTGCAGAACCCAATCCTCACCATCTTCACGAACCTCCCAATACCACAACCTGCAGAAATCCATCCTCAGCATCTCAACTAACCGCCCAATAACACAACCTGCAGAAACCCATCCTCAGCATCTCCACCTACCTTCCAATAGCACAACCTGCAGAAACCCATCCTCGGCATCTGCACGAACCTCCCACTAACACAACCTGCAGAAACCCATCCTCAGCATCTCCACTCACCTCCCAATGACACAACCTGCTGAAACCCATCGTCAGCATCTTCACTCACCTCCCAATCACACAACCTGCAGAAACCCATCCTCAGCATCTCCACTCACCTCCCAATAACACAACCTGCAGAAATCCGTTCTCAGCATCTCCACTCACCTCCCAATGACACAACCTGCTGAAACCCATCGTCAGCATCTTCACTCACCTGCCAATAACACAACCTGCAGAAACCCATCCTCTGCATCTTCAATAACCTACGAATAACACAACATGCAGAAACACATCCTAAGCATTACCATTAACCTCCCAATAACACAACATGCAGAACCCCATGCTCAGCATCTTCACTAACCTTCCAATAACACAACCTGCAGAAAACCTTCCCCAGCATTTTCACTCACCTCCCAATTACACAACCTGCAGAAACCAATCCTCAGTATCCTTCATTCACCGCAAATTAACACAATCTGCAGACACCCATCCTCAGCATCTCCACTCACCTCACAATAACACAACCTGCAGAGACTCATCCTCAACATTTCCACTCACCTCCCAATAACAAAACCTGCAGAACACCATCCTCATCATCTCCACTCTCCTCCCAATAACACAACTTCCAGAAACCCATCCACAGCATCTCCACTAACCTCCCACTAACTCAACATGCAGAAACCGATCCTAAGCATCACCACTAACATCCCAATAACACAACCAGCAGAAACCCATACTCAGCATCTTCACTCGCCTCCCAATAACACAACCTGCAGCAACACATATTCGGCATCTCCACTCACCCCCCAATACCATAACCTGCAGAAGCCCATCCTCAGCATCTTCACTCACCTCCCAATCACACAACCTGCAGAAACCCATCCTCAGCATCTACACTCACCTCCCAATAACACGACCTGCAGAAACCAATCCTCAGTATCCTTCACTCACCGCAATTTAGCACAACCTGCAGAAACCCATCCTCAGCATTTCCACTCACTCCCCAATAACACAACCTGCAGAAACCAATCCTCAGCATCTCCACTCACCTCCCAATGACAAAACCTGCAGAAACTCATCCTCAACATCTCCACTCACCTCCCAATAACACAACCTGCAGAAACCCATCCTCAGCATCTCCACTCTCCTCCCAATAACAAAACCTGCAGAGACCCATCCTCAGCATCTCAACTAACCTCCAAATAACACAACCTGCAGAAACCCATCCTCAGCATCTCCATCTACCTTCCAATAACACAACCTAAATAAACCCAACCTCAGCATCTCCACGAACCTCCCACTAACACAACCCGCAGAAACTAATCCTCGAGATCTTCACTAACGTTCCAATAACACAACCTGCAGAAACCCATCCTCAGCATCTTCACTCAACTCCCATCAACAAAACCTGCAGAACCCCATCCCCAGCATCTCCACTCACCCCCCAATAATACATCCTGCAGAAACCCAACCATCGCATCTCCACTCACCTCCCAATAACAAAACCTCCATAACCCTATTCTCAGCATCTCCACTCTCCTCCCAATAACACAACCTGCAGAAACACATCCTCATCATCTCCACCAACCTCCCAATAACACGACCTGCAGAAACCCATCCTCAGAATCTCCACTCACGTCCCAATAACACAATCTGCAGAATCCAATCCTCAGTATCCTTCACTCACCGCGAATTAACACAACCTGCAGACACCCATCCTCAGCATCTTCACTCACCTACCATCAACAAAACCTGCAGAACCCCATCCCCAGCATCTCCACTCACCCCCCAATAATACAACCTGCAAAAACCCAACCATAGCATCTCCACTCACCTCCCAATAACAAAACCTGCAGAACCCCATTCTCAGCATCTCCACTCTCCTCCCAATAACACAACCTGCAGAAACACATCCTTATCATCTCCACCAACCTCCCAATAACACGACTAGCAGAAACCCATCCTCAGCATCTCCACTAACCTTCCAATAACACAACCTGCAGAAACCCATCCTCAGCATCTCCACTCACTTTCCAATAACACAACATGCATACGCCCATCCTCAGCACCTCCACTCACCTCCCAATAACACAACCTGTTGAAATCCGTTCTCAGCATCTTCACTCAACTCCCAATAACACAACCTACAGAAACCCATCCTCAGTATCTCCACTAACCTCACACTAACACAACATGCAGAAACCCATCCTAAGCATCACCATTAACCTCCCAATAACACAACCTGCAGAACCCCATACTCAGCATCTTCAATAACCTTCCAATAACACAATCTGCAGAAAACATTCCTCAGCATTTTCACTCATCTCACAATAACACATCCTGCAGAAACTCATCCTCAGCATCTCCATTCACCTACCAATAACAAAACCTGCAGGACCCCATCCTCAGCATCTCCACTCACCCCCCAATAATACAACGTGCAGAAACCCATCCTCAGCATTTCCAATCACCTCACAATAACACATCCTGCAGATCTCATCCTCAGCATCTCCACTAACCCTCCAATAACAGAACCTGCAGAAACCCATCCTCACCATCCCCACTCACATTCCAATAACACAACTTGTTGAAACCCATCCTCAGCATCTCCACTTACCTCCCAATAAACCAACCAGCACAAACCTATCCTCAGCATCTCCACTCACCTTCCAATAACACAACCTGCTGACACCCATCCTCAGCATCTTCACTAAAGTTCCAACAACACAACCTGCAGAAACCCATCCTCAGCACCGCCACGAACCTCCCAATAACACAACCCGCAGAAACCCATCCTCAGCATCTTCACTGACGTTCCAATATCACAATCTGCAGAAACCCATCCTCAGCATCACCACTAAACTCCCAATAACACAACATGCAGAAACCCAACCTCAGCATCTCCACTCACCTCCCAATAACACAACCTGCAGAAACCTATCCTCAGCATCTCCACTCACCTTCCAATAACACAACCTGCAGAAGCCCACCCTCAGCATATCCACTAACCTTCCAATAACAGAACCTACAGAAACCCATCCTCACCATCCCCACTCACATTCCAATAACTCAACCAGCAGAAACCCAACCTCAGCATCTCCATTCAAATCCCAATAACACAAACTGCTGAAATCCATCCCCAGCATTCACGAACCTTCCAATAACACAACCTGCAGAAACCCATTCCCAGCATCTCCACTCACCTTCCAATAACACAACCTGTAGAAACACATCCTCAGCATCTCCACTCACCTCCCAATAGCACAACCTGCAGTAACTGATCCTCAGCATCTCCACTCACCTCCCAATAACACAACCTGCAGAAACACATCCTCAGCATCTCCACTCACCTCTCAATAACACAACCTGCAGAAACACATCCTCAGCATCACCACTAAACTCCCAATAACACAACCTGCAGAAACCCATCCTCAGCATCTCCACTCACCTCCCAATAACACAACCTGCAGAAACCCATCCTCAGCATCTCCACTCACATTCCAATAACACAACTTCCAGAAACCCATCCTCAGCATCTATGCTGAACTCCCAATAACACAACCTGTAGATCCCCATCCTCAGCATCTACTCTCTCCTCCCAATAACACAACCTGCAGAAACCCATCCTCAGCATCTCCACTAACCTTCCAATAACAGAACCTGCAGAAATCCATCCTCACCATCCCCACTCACATTCCAATAACACAACCAGCTGAAACCCATCCTCAGCATCTCAACTAACCTCCAAATAAAACAACCTGCAAAAACCCATCCTCACCATCTCCATTCACCTCCCAATAACACAACCTGCAGAAACCCATCCTCAGCATCTCCACTCACCACCCAATAGCACAACCTACAGAAACCCATCCTCAGCATCTCAACTAACCTCCCAATAAAACAACCTGCAAAAACCCATCATTACCATCTCCATTCACCTTCCAATAACACAACCTGCAGATACCCATCCTCAGCTTGTTCACTGACCTTCCAATAACACAACTTGCAGAATCCCGTTCTCAGCATCTCTACTCACCTCCCAATAACACAACCTGCAGAAACCCATCCTCAGCATCTCCACTCACCTCCCAATAGCACAACCTGCAGAAAAATCCTCCTCAGCATCTCCACTAACCTTCCAATGACAGAACCTGCAGAAATCCATCCTCACCATCCCCACTCACATTCCAATAACACAACCAGCTGAAACCCATCCTCAGCATCTCCACTCACCCCCCAATAATACAACCTGCAGAAACCCATCCTCAGAATCTCAACTCACCTCCCAATAACAAAACCTGCAGAACCCCATCCTCAGACTCTACACTCTTCTCCCAATAACACAACCTGCAGAAACCCATTCTCAGCATCTCAACTAACCGCCCAATAACACAACCTGCAGAAACCCATTCTCAGCATCTCCACCTACCTTCCAATAACACAACCTGCAGAAACCCATCCTCAGCATCTTCACTCACCTCCCAATGACACAACCTGCTGAAACCCATCCTCAGCATCTTCACTCACCTCCCAATCACACAACCTGCAGAAACCCATCCTCAGCATTTCCAATCACCTCTAAGAACACAACCTGTAGAATCCAATCCTCAGTATCCTTCACACACCACAAATTAACACAAGCTGCAGACACCCATCCTCAGCATCTTCACTCACCTCCCAATTACACAACCTGCAGAACCCCGTTCTCAGAAACTCCACACTCCTACCAATAACGCAACCTGCAGAAACCCATCCTCAGCATCTCCACTAACCTCCCAATAACACAACCTGCAGTAACCCATCTTCAGCATCTCCACTAACCTTCCAATAACACAACCTGCAGTAACCCATCCTCAGCATCTCCACTCACCTCCCAATAACAAAACCTGCAGAACCCCATTCTCAGCAACTCCACAATCCTACCAATAACACAATCTGCAGAAACCCATCCTCAGCATCTCCACTAACCTCCCAATAACACAACCTGCAGAAACCCATCCTCAGCATCTTCACTCAACTCCCAATCACACAACCTGCAGAAATCCGTTCTCAGCATCTTTACTCACCTCCCAATAACACAACCTGCAGACACCCATCCTCAGCATCTACACTCACCTCCCAATAACACAACCTGCAGAAACCAATCCTCAGTATCCTTCACTCACCGCAAATTAGCACAACTTGCAGACACCCATCCTCAGCATCTTCACTCTCCTCCCAATAACACAAACTGCAGAAACCCATCCTCAGCATCTTCACTCACCTCCCAATAACAAAACCTGCAGAACCCCATCCTCAGCATCTCCACTCACCCCCCAATAATACAACCTGCAGCAACCCATCCTCAGCCTCTCAACTCACCTCCCAATAACAAAACCTGCAGAACCCAATCCTCACCATCTTCACGAACCTCCCAATACCACAACCTGCAGAAATCCATCCTCAGCATCTCAACTAACCGCCCAATAACACAACCTGCAGAAACCCATCCTCAGCATCTCCACCTACCTTCCAATAGCACAACCTGCAGAAACCCATCCTCGGCATCTGCACGAACCTCCCACTAACACAACCTGCAGAAACCCATCCTCAGCATCTCCACTCACCTCCCAATGACACAACCTGCTGAAACCCATCGTCAGCATCTTCACTCACCTCCCAATCACACAACCTGCAGAAACCCATCCTCAGCATCTCCACTCACCTCCCAATAACACAACCTGCAGAAATCCGTTCTCAGCATCTCCACTCACCTCCCAATGACACAACCTGCTGAAACCCATCGTCAGCATCTTCACTCACCTGCCAATAACACAACCTGCAGAAACCCATCCTCTGCATCTTCAATAACCTACGAATAACACAACATGCAGAAACACATCCTAAGCATTACCATTAACCTCCCAATAACACAACATGCAGAACCCCATGCTCAGCATCTTCACTAACCTTCCAATAACACAACCTGCAGAAAACCTTCCCCAGCATTTTCACTCACCTCCCAATTACACAACCTGCAGAAACCAATCCTCAGTATCCTTCATTCACCGCAAATTAACACAATCTGCAGACACCCATCCTCAGCATCTCCACTCACCTCACAATAACACAACCTGCAGAGACTCATCCTCAACATTTCCACTCACCTCCCAATAACAAAACCTGCAGAACACCATCCTCATCATCTCCACTCTCCTCCCAATAACACAACTTCCAGAAACCCATCCACAGCATCTCCACTAACCTCCCACTAACTCAACATGCAGAAACCGATCCTAAGCATCACCACTAACATCCCAATAACACAACCAGCAGAAACCCATACTCAGCATCTTCACTCGCCTCCCAATAACACAACCTGCAGCAACACATATTCGGCATCTCCACTCACCCCCCAATACCATAACCTGCAGAAGCCCATCCTCAGCATCTTCACTCACCTCCCAATCACACAACCTGCAGAAACCCATCCTCAGCATCTACACTCACCTCCCAATAACACGACCTGCAGAAACCAATCCTCAGTATCCTTCACTCACCGCAATTTAGCACAACCTGCAGAAACCCATCCTCAGCATTTCCACTCACTCCCCAATAACACAACCTGCAGAAACCAATCCTCAGCATCTCCACTCACCTCCCAATGACAAAACCTGCAGAAACTCATCCTCAACATCTCCACTCACCTCCCAATAACACAACCTGCAGAAACCCATCCTCAGCATCTCCACTCTCCTCCCAATAACAAAACCTGCAGAGACCCATCCTCAGCATCTCAACTAACCTCCAAATAACACAACCTGCAGAAACCCATCCTCAGCATCTCCATCTACCTTCCAATAACACAACCTAAATAAACCCAACCTCAGCATCTCCACGAACCTCCCACTAACACAACCCGCAGAAACTAATCCTCGAGATCTTCACTAACGTTCCAATAACACAACCTGCAGAAACCCATCCTCAGCATCTTCACTCAACTCCCATCAACAAAACCTGCAGAACCCCATCCCCAGCATCTCCACTCACCCCCCAATAATACATCCTGCAGAAACCCAACCATCGCATCTCCACTCACCTCCCAATAACAAAACCTCCATAACCCTATTCTCAGCATCTCCACTCTCCTCCCAATAACACAACCTGCAGAAACACATCCTCATCATCTCCACCAACCTCCCAATAACACGACCTGCAGAAACCCATCCTCAGAATCTCCACTCACGTCCCAATAACACAATCTGCAGAATCCAATCCTCAGTATCCTTCACTCACCGCGAATTAACACAACCTGCAGACACCCATCCTCAGCATCTTCACTCACCTACCATCAACAAAACCTGCAGAACCCCATCCCCAGCATCTCCACTCACCCCCCAATAATACAACCTGCAAAAACCCAACCATAGCATCTCCACTCACCTCCCAATAACAAAACCTGCAGAACCCCATTCTCAGCATCTCCACTCTCCTCCCAATAACACAACCTGCAGAAACACATCCTTATCATCTCCACCAACCTCCCAATAACACGACTAGCAGAAACCCATCCTCAGCATCTCCACTAACCTTCCAATAACACAACCTGCAGAAACCCATCCTCAGCATCTCCACTCACTTTCCAATAACACAACATGCATACGCCCATCCTCAGCACCTCCACTCACCTCCCAATAACACAACCTGTTGAAATCCGTTCTCAGCATCTTCACTCAACTCCCAATAACACAACCTACAGAAACCCATCCTCAGTATCTCCACTAACCTCACACTAACACAACATGCAGAAACCCATCCTAAGCATCACCATTAACCTCCCAATAACACAACCTGCAGAACCCCATACTCAGCATCTTCAATAACCTTCCAATAACACAATCTGCAGAAAACATTCCTCAGCATTTTCACTCATCTCACAATAACACATCCTGCAGAAACTCATCCTCAGCATCTCCATTCACCTACCAATAACAAAACCTGCAGGACCCCATCCTCAGCATCTCCACTCACCCCCCAATAATACAACGTGCAGAAACCCATCCTCAGCATTTCCAATCACCTCACAATAACACATCCTGCAGATCTCATCCTCAGCATCTCCACTAACCCTCCAATAACAGAACCTGCAGAAACCCATCCTCACCATCCCCACTCACATTCCAATAACACAACTTGTTGAAACCCATCCTCAGCATCTCCACTTACCTCCCAATAAACCAACCAGCACAAACCTATCCTCAGCATCTCCACTCACCTTCCAATAACACAACCTGCTGACACCCATCCTCAGCATCTTCACTAAAGTTCCAACAACACAACCTGCAGAAACCCATCCTCAGCACCGCCACGAACCTCCCAATAACACAACCCGCAGAAACCCATCCTCAGCATCTTCACTGACGTTCCAATATCACAATCTGCAGAAACCCATCCTCAGCATCACCACTAAACTCCCAATAACACAACATGCAGAAACCCAACCTCAGCATCTCCACTCACCTCCCAATAACACAACCTGCAGAAACCTATCCTCAGCATCTCCACTCACCTTCCAATAACACAACCTGCAGAAGCCCACCCTCAGCATATCCACTAACCTTCCAATAACAGAACCTACAGAAACCCATCCTCACCATCCCCACTCACATTCCAATAACTCAACCAGCAGAAACCCAACCTCAGCATCTCCATTCAAATCCCAATAACACAAACTGCTGAAATCCATCCCCAGCATTCACGAACCTTCCAATAACACAACCTGCAGAAACCCATTCCCAGCATCTCCACTCACCTTCCAATAACACAACCTGTAGAAACACATCCTCAGCATCTCCACTCACCTCCCAATAGCACAACCTGCAGTAACTGATCCTCAGCATCTCCACTCACCTCCCAATAACACAACCTGCAGAAACACATCCTCAGCATCTCCACTCACCTCTCAATAACACAACCTGCAGAAACACATCCTCAGCATCACCACTAAACTCCCAATAACACAACCTGCAGAAACCCATCCTCAGCATCTCCACTCACCTCCCAATAACACAACCTGCAGAAACCCATCCTCAGCATCTCCACTCACATTCCAATAACACAACTTCCAGAAACCCATCCTCAGCATCTATGCTGAACTCCCAATAACACAACCTGTAGATCCCCATCCTCAGCATCTACTCTCTCCTCCCAATAACACAACCTGCAGAAACCCATCCTCAGCATCTCCACTAACCTTCCAATAACAGAACCTGCAGAAATCCATCCTCACCATCCCCACTCACATTCCAATAACACAACCAGCTGAAACCCATCCTCAGCATCTCAACTAACCTCCAAATAAAACAACCTGCAAAAACCCATCCTCACCATCTCCATTCACCTCCCAATAACACAACCTGCAGAAACCCATCCTCAGCATCTCCACTCACCACCCAATAGCACAACCTACAGAAACCCATCCTCAGCATCTCAACTAACCTCCCAATAAAACAACCTGCAAAAACCCATCATTACCATCTCCATTCACCTTCCAATAACACAACCTGCAGATACCCATCCTCAGCTTGTTCACTGACCTTCCAATAACACAACTTGCAGAATCCCGTTCTCAGCATCTCTACTCACCTCCCAATAACACAACCTGCAGAAACCCATCCTCAGCATCTCCACTCACCTCCCAATAGCACAACCTGCAGAAAAATCCTCCTCAGCATCTCCACTAACCTTCCAATGACAGAACCTGCAGAAATCCATCCTCACCATCCCCACTCACATTCCAATAACACAACCAGCTGAAACCCATCCTCAGCATCTCAACTAACCTCCCAATAAAACAACCTGCAAAAACCCATCCTCAGCATCTCAACTAAACTCCCAATAACACAACATGCAGAAACCCAACCTCAGCATCTCCACTCACCTCCCAATAACACAACCTGCAGAAACCCATCCTCACCATCTCATTCACCTTCCAATAACACAACCTGCAGATACCCATCCTCAGCTTGTTCACTAACGTTCCAATATCACAATCTGCAGAAACCCATCCTCAGCATCACCACTAAACTCCCAATAACACAACATGCAGAAACCCAACCTCAGCATCTCCACTCACCTCCCAATAACACAACCTGCAGAAACCTATCCTCAGCATCTCCACTCACCTTCCAATAACACAACCTGCAGAAGCTCACCCTCAGCATATCCACTAACCTTCCAATAACAGAACCTACAGAAACCCATCCTCACCATCCCCACTCACATTCCAATAACACAACTTGCTGAAAGCCATCCTCAGCATCTCTACTAACCTCCCAATAAAACAACCTGCACAAACCCATCCTCACCATCTCCATTCACCTTCCAATAACTCAACCAGCAGAAACCCAACCTCAGCATCTCCACTCACCTCCCAATAACACAACCTGCAGAAACTCATCCTCAGCATCTCCACTCACCTCCCATTAAGACAACCTGCGGAAACTCATCCTCAGCATCTCCACTCACCTCCCATTAACACAACCTGCAGAAACCCATCCTCAGCATCTTCACTCACCTTCCAATAACACAAACAGCAGAAATCCATCCTCATTATCTTCACTCACCTCACAATAACACGACCTTGACAAACCCATCCTCAGCATTTTCACTCACCTTCCAATAACACAACCTGCAGAAACCCATCCTCAGCATCTTCACTCACCTCCCTCTAACAGAACCCGCTGAAACCCATCCTCAGAATCGTCACTCACCTTCCAATAACACAACCTGCAGAAACCCATCCTCAGCATCTCTTCTAACCTTCCAATAACACAATGGGCAGACAACCATCATCTGCATCTCCATTCAAATCCCAATAACACAAACTGCTGAAATCCATCCCCAGTATTCACGAACCTTCCAATAACACAACCTGCAGAAACCCATTCTCAGCATCTCCACTCACCTTCCAATAACACAACCTGCAGAAACACATCCTCAGCATCTCCACTCACCTCACAATAGCACAACCTGCAGTAACTCATCCTCAGCATCTCCACTCACCTCCCAATAACACAACCTGCAGAAACACATCCTCAGCATCTCTACTCACCTCTCAATAACACAACCTGCAGAAACCCATCCTCAGCATCTCCACTCACATTCCAATAACACAACTTCCAGAAACCCATCCTCAGCATCTATGCTGACCTCCCAATAACACAACCTGTAGATCCCCATCCTCAGCATCTACTCTCTCCTCCCAATAACACAACCTGCAGAAACCCATCCTCAGCATCTCCACTAACCTTCCAATAACAGAACCTGCAGAAATCCATCCTCACCATCCCCACTCACATTCCAATAACACAACCAGCTGAAACCCATCCTCAGCATCTCAAATAACCTCCAAATAAAACAACCTGCAAAAACCCATCCTCACCATCTCCATTCACCTCCCAATAACACAACCTGCAGAAACCCATCCTCAGCATCTCCACTCACCACCCAATAGCACAACCTACAGAAACCCATCCTCAGCATCTCAAACTAACCTCCCAATATAACAACCTGCAAAAACCTATCCTCACCATCTCCATTCACCTTCCAATAACACAACCTGCAGATACCCATCCTCAGCTTGTTCACTAACCTTCCAATAACACAACCTGCAGAAACCCATCCTCAGCATCTCCACTCACCTTCCAATAGCACAACCTGCAGAAAAATCCTCCTCAGCATCTCCACTAACCTTCCAATGACAGAACCTGCAGAAATCCATCCTCACCATCCCCACTCACATTCCAATAACACAACCAGCTGAAACCCATCCTCAGCATCTCAACTAACCTCCCAATAAAACAACCTGCAAAAACCCATCCTCAGCATCTCAACTAACCTCCCAATAAAACAACCTGCAAAAACCCATCCTCACCATCTCCATTCACCTTCCAATAACACAACCTGCAGATACCCATCCTCAGCTTGTTCACTAACCTCCCAATAGCACAACCTGCAGAAACCCATTCTCAGCATCTCTACTCACCTCCCAATAACACAAACTGCAGAAACCCATCCTCAGCATCTTCACTCACCTACCAATAACACAACCTGCAGAAACCTATCCTCGGCATCTCCACTCACCCCCCAATAACATAATCTGCAGAAACACATCCTCAGCATCTCCACTCACCTCCCAGTAACACAATGGGCAGAATACCATCCTCTGCATCTCCATTCAATTCCGAATAACACAAACTGCTGAAATCCATCCCCAGCATTCACTTACCTTCCAATAACACAACCTGTAGAAACCCATCCTCAGAATATTTACTCATCTCCCAATAGCACAACCTGCAGTAACCCATCCTAAGCATCCCCACTCACTTCCCAATAACACGCCCTGCAGAAACCCATACTTAGCATCTTCACTAACCTTCCAATAACAGAAAATGCAGAAACCCATCCTCAGCATCTCCAACAAACTCCCACTAACTCAACATGCAGGAACACATCATAACCATCACCACTAACATGCCAATAAAACAATGGGCAGAAAACCATCCTCTGCATCTCCATTCAAATCCCAATAACACAACCTGCTGAACTCCATCCCCAGCATTCACTAACCTCCCAATAGCACAGCCTGCAGTAACCCATCCTAAGCATCTCCACTCACCTCCCAATAACACAACCTGCAGAAGCGCACCCTCAGCATATCCACTAACCTTCCAATAACAGAACATGCAGAAACCCATCCTCACCATCCCCACTGACATTCCAATAACACAACCTGCAGAAACCCATCCTCAGCATCTCCACTCACCTCCCATTAAAACAACCTGCACAAACCCATCCTCACCATCTGCATTCACCTTCCAATAACTCAACCAGCAGAAACCCATCCTCAGCACGTTCACTAACCTTCCAATAATACAACCTACAGAAACACATTCTCAGCATCTCCACTCACCTCCCAATGACACGACCTGCAGAAAACTATCCTCAGCATCTCCACTCACCATCCAATAACACAACCTGCAGAAGCCCACCCTCAGCATATCCACTAACCTTCCAATAAAAGTACCTGCAGAAACCCATCCTCACCATCCCCACTCACATTCCAATAACACAACTTGCTGAAACCCATCCTCAGCATCTCTACTAACCTCCCAATAAAACAACCTGCACAAACCCAACCTCAGCATCTCCACTCACCTTCCAATAACACAACCTGCAGAAACCCATCCTCAGCATCTCCACTCACCTCCCATTAACACAACCTGCGGAAACTCATCCTCAGCATCTCCACTCACCTCCCATTAACACAACCTTGACAAAACCATCCTCAGCATCTTTACTCACCTCCCAATAACACAACCTTCAGAAACCCATCCTCAGCATCTCCACTCACCTTCCAATAACACAATCTGCAGAAACCTATCCTCAGCATCTTCACTCACCTTCCAATAACACAATCTGCAGAAACCTATCCTCAGCATCTTCACTCACCTTCCAATAACACAACCTGCAGAAATCCATCCTCACCATCCCCACTCACATTCCAATAACACAACCAGCTGAAACCCATCCTCACCATCTCCATTCACCTTCCAATAACACAACCTGCAGATACCCATCCTCAGCTTGTTCACTAACCTTCCAATAACACAACCTGCAGAATCCCGTTCTCAGCATCTCTACTCACCTCCCAATAACACAACCTTCAGAAACCCATCCTCAGCATCTCCACTCACCTCCCAATAGCACAACCTACAGAAACCCATCCTCAGCATCTCAACTAACCTCCCAATAAAACAACCTGCAGAAACCCATCCTCAGCATCTCCACTCACCTCCCAATAACACAACCTACAGAAACCCATCATCAACATCTCCACTAACCTCCAATAACACAGCCTGCAGAAACCCATCCTCAGCATCTTCACTAACCTTCCAATAACACATCCTGCAGAAACCGTTCCTCAGCATCTCCACTAACCTCCCAATAACACAACCTGCAGAAACCCATCATCAACATCTCCACTAACCTCCAAATAACACAGCCTGCAGAAACCCATCCTCAGCATCTTCACTGACCACCGAATAACACAACCTAGAGAAACCCATCCTCAGCATCTTCACTAACCTCCCAAGAACACAACCTGCAGAAACCCATCCTCAGCATCTCTCCTTACCCCTCAATAACACAACCTGCAGAAACCCATCCTCAGCATCTCCACTGACCTTCCCATAACACAACCTGCAGAAAACCATCCTCAGCATTTCTCCTCACCTCCCAATCACAAAACCTACAGAAACCCATCCTGAGCATCTCCACTCACCTCCCAATAACACAACATGCAGAAACCGAACCTCACCATCTCCACTTACCTCCCAATAAAACGACCAGCTCAAACCAATCCTCAGCATCTCCACTGACCTTCCAATAACACAACCTGCTGACATCCATCTCCAGCATCTTCACTAACGTTCCAATAACACAACCTGCAGAAACCCATCCTCAGCATCACCACTAAACTCCCAATAACACAACCTGCAGAAACCCATCCTCAGAATCTTCACTCACCTCCCACTAACAGAACCCGCTGAAACCCAACCTCAGAAACTTCACTAACGTTCCAATCACACCACCTGCAGAAACCCATCCTCAGCATCACCATTAAATTCCCAATAACACAACCTGCAGAAACCCATCCTCAGAATCTTTAATCGCCTCCCAATAACACGACCTTCAGAAACCCATCCTCAGGATTTTCACTCACGTCCCAATAACACAACCTGCAGAAACCAATCCTCAGTATCCTTCACTGACCGCAAATTAACACAACCTGCAGAAACCCATCCTCAGCATCTCCACTCACCTCCCAATAGCACAACCTACAGAAACCCATCCTCAGCATCTCAACTAACCTCCCAATAAAACAACCTGCAGAAACCCATCCTCAGCATCTCCACTCACCTCCCAATAACACAACCTACAGAAACCCATCATCAACATCTCCACTAACCTCCAATAACACAGCCTGCAGAAACCCATCCTCAGCATCTTCACTAACCTTCCAATAACACATCCTGCAGAAACCGTTCCTCAGCATTTCCACTAACCTCCCAATAACACAACCTGCAGAAACCCATCATCAACATCTCCACTAACCTCCAAATAACACAGCCTGCAGAAACCCATCCTCAGCATCTTCACTGACCACCGAATAACACAACCTAGAGAAACCCATCCTCAGCATCTTCACTAACCTCCCAAGAACACAACCTGCAGAAACCCATCCTGAGCATCTCCACTCACCTCCCAATAACACAACATGCAGAAACCCAACCTCACCATCTCCACTTACCTCCCAATAAAACGACCAGCACAAACCAATCCTCAGCATCTCCACTCACCTTCCAATAATACAACCTGCTGACATCCATCTCCAGCATCTTCACTAACGTTCCAATAACACAACCTGCAGAAACCCATCCTCAGCATCACCACTAAACTCCCAATAACACAACCTGCAGAAACCCATCCTCAGAATCTTCACTCACCTCCCACTAACAGATCCCGCTGAAACCCATCCTCAGAAACTTCACTAACGTTCCAATCACACCACCTGCAGAAACCCATCCTCAGCATCACCATTAAATTCCCAATAACACAACCTGCAGAAACCCATCCTCAGAATCTTAAATCGCCTCCCAATAACACGACCTTCAGAAACCCATCCTCAGGATCTTCACGCACGTCCCAATAACACAACCTGCAGAAACCAATCCACAGTATCCTTCACTGACCGCAAATTAACACAACCTGCAGAAACCCATCCTCAGCATCTCCACTCACCTTCCAACAACACAATCTGCAGAAACCCATCCTCAGCATCTCCACTCACCTCCCAATCACACAACCTGCAGAACCCCATCCTCAGCATCTCCACTCACCTCCCAATAACCCAACCTGCAGAAACCCATCCTCAGCATCTCCACTCACATCCCAATAACACTATTTGCAGAGTCCCATCCTCAGCGCCTTCACTCACCCCCACCCCCAATAACACAACCTGCAGAAACCCATCCTCAGCATCTTGTCTCTCCTCCCAATAACACAACCTGCAGAAAGCCATCCTGAGCATATTCGCTAACTTTCCAATAATACTACCTGCAGAAAACCATCCACAGCATCTCCACTCAACCCCCAATAACTCAACCTGCAGAAATCCATTCTCAGCATTTTCACTCACATTCCAAGAACAGAACCTGCAGAAACACATCCTCAGTATCGCCACCCACCTCCCAGTAACACAACCTGCAGAAACCCATCCTCAGCATCTCCACTCACTCCCCCAAATACACAACCTGCAGAAACCCAGCCTCAGTATCTTCACTAACCTTCCAGTAACAAAACCTGCAGAAAACCATCCACAGCATCTACACTCACCTCCCAATAACACAACCTGCAGAAACCAATCAATAGCATCATCGTAAACCTCCCAATAACACAACCTGAAGAAACCCATCCTCAGCATTTTCACACACCTTCAAATAACACAACCTGCAGAAACCCATCCTCAGCATCTTCACTCTCCTCCCAATAATACAACCTGCAGAAACACATCCTCAGCATCTCCACTAACCTCTCAGTAACACAAACTGCAGAAACCGATCCTCAGCATTTTCACTCACCCCCCCAATAACACAACTTGCAGAAAACCATCCATAGCACCTTCGTTCACCCCCCCCCCCAATAACGCAGCCTGCAGAAACCCATCCTCAGCATCTTCACTAACCTTCCAATAACTAAAACTGCAGGAACCCATCCTCAGCATCTTCACTCACCTCACAATAACAAAACCTGCTGAAACCCATCCTCAGCATCTTCACTCACCTCCCAATAACACAACCTGCTGAAACCCATCCTCAGCATCTTCACTAACCTTCCAATAACTAAAACTGCAGAAACCAATCCTCAGCATCTCCACTCAACTGCCAATAATGCAAACTGCAGAAACACATCCTTAGCATTTTCACTCAGCTCCCAATAACACAACCTGCAGACACCCATCCTCAGAATCTCCAATCTCTTCCCAATAACACAACCTGCAGAAACCCATCCTCAGCATCTCCACTCACTTCCCAATAACACAACCTGCAGACACCCATCCTCAGCATCTCCACTCACATCCCAATTACAAAATCTGCAGAAACCCATCCTCAGCATCTCCACTCACCTCCCAATAACACAACCTGCAGAAGCCCATCCTCAGCATCTCCACTCACCTCCCAATAACACAACTTGCAGAGTCCCATCCTCAGCAACTTCACTCACCTTCCAATAACACAACCTGCAGAGACCCATCCACAGCATCTCCACTCACCTCCCAATAACACAACTTGCAGAGTCCCATCCACAGCAACTTAACTCACCCCTCTTCCCCAATAACACAACCAGCAGAAACCCATCCTCAGCACCTTCACTCACCCCCCCCCATAACACAACCTGCAGAAACCCATCCTCAGCATCTTCACTCACCTCCCAATAACACAACCTGCAGAGACCCATCCACAGCATCTCCACTCACCTCCCAATAACACAACTTGCAGAGTCCCATCCACAGCAACTTAACTCACCCCTCTTCCCCAATAACACAACCAGCAGAAACCCATCCTCAGCACCTTCACTCACCCCCCCCCAATAACACAACCTGCAAAAACCCATCCTCAGCATCTTCACTCACCTCCCAATAACATAACCTGCAAAACCCCGTCCTCAGCATCTTCAGTCACCTTCGAATAACGCAACCTGCAGGAACCCATCGTCAGCATTTTCACTAAACTCCCAATAACACAACCTGCAGAAACCCATCCTCAGCATCTCCACTCAACTCCCAATAACACAACCTGCAGAAACCCATCCTCAGCACCTTCACTCACCCACCCAATAACACAACCTGCAGAAACCCATCCTCAGCATCTTCACTCACCTCCCAATAACACAACCTGCAAAACCCCGTCCTCAGCATCTTCAGTCACCTTCGAATAACGCAACCTGCAGGAACCCATCGTCAGCATTTTCACTAAACTCCCAATAACACAGCCTGCAGAAACCCATTCTCAGCATCTCCACTCACCTCCCAATAACACAACCTGAAGAAACCCATCCTCAGCATCTCCACTCACCTTCCAATAACACACCCTGAAGAAACCCATCCTCAGCATCTCCACTCACCTCCCAATAACACAAGCTGCAGAAACCCATCCTCAGCATCTTCACTCACCTCCCAATAACACAAGCTGCAGATACCCATCCTCAGCATCTTCACTCACCTCCCAATAACACAACCTGCAGAAACCCATCCTCAGTATCTCCACTCACCTCCCAAAAACACAACCTGCAGAAACCCATCCTCAGCATCTCCACTCACATCCCAATTACAAAATCTGCAGAAACCCATCCTCCGGATCTTCTCTCACCCCCCAATACCACAACCTGCAGAAACCCATCCACAGCATCTACACTCACCTCCCAATAACACAACCTGCAGAAGCCCATCCACAGCATCTTCACTCACCTCCCAAAAACACAACCTGCAGAAGCCCATTCAGAGCATCTCCACTCACCTCCCAATAACACAACTTGCAGAGTCCCATCCTCAGGAACTTCACTCACCACTCTCCCCCAATAACACAACCTGCAGAAACCCATCGTCAGCATCTTCACTCACCTCCCAATAACACAACCTGCATAGGCCCATCCACAGCATCTCCACTCACCTCCCAATAACACAACTTGCAGAGTCCCATCCACAGCAACTTAACTCACCCCTCTTCCCCAATAACACAACCTACAGAAACCCATCCTCAGCACCTTCACTCACCCCCCCCCCCCAATAACACAACCTGCAAAAACCCATCCTCAGCATCTTCACTCACCTCCCAATAACACAACCTGCAAAACCCCGTCCTCAGCATCTTCAGTCACCTTCGAATAACACAACCTGCAGGAACCCATCGTCAGTATTTTAACTAAACTCCCAATAACACAGCCTGCAGAAACTCATCCTCAGCATCTTCACTAACCTTCTAATAACAAAAACTGCAGAAACAATCCTCAGCATCTCCACTCAACTACCAATAACGCAACCTGCAGAAACACTACCACAGCATTTTCACTCACCTCCCAATAACACAACCAGCAGACACCCATCCTCAGCATCTCCACTCAACTCCCAATAACGCAACCTGCAGAAACACATCCTCAGCCTCTTCACTCTCCTCCCAATAATACAACCTGCAGAAACCCATCCTCAGCATCTTCACTCACCCCCAAATAACAGACCCTGCAGACACCCATCCTCATCATCTTCACTCACCCCTCAATAACACAACCTGCAGAAACCCATCCTCAGCATCTCCACTCACCTCTAAATAACACAACCTGGAGAAACCAATCCTCAGCATCTCCACTCACTCCCGCAAATAATACAAGCTGCAGAAACCCATCCTCAGCATCTCCACTCACCACCCAATAACACAACCTGCAGAAACCCACCCTCAGTATCTCCACTCCACTCCCAATAACAGAACCTGCAGAAACCCATCCTCAGTATCTTCACTCACCTTCCAATAACAAAACCTGCAGAAAACCATCCACAGCATGTCCTCTCAACCCCCAATAACAAAACCTGCAGAAACCAATCCTCAGCATCATCATAAACCTCCCAATAACACAACCTGCAGAAACCCATCCTCAGCATCTTCACTCTCCTCCCAATAATACAATCTGCAGAAACCCATCCTCAGCATCTCCACTAACCTCTAAGTAACACAAACTGCAGAAATCAATCCTCAGCATTTCCACTCACCTCCCAATAACACAACCTGCAGAAACCCATCCTCAGCATCTTCACTGACCTGCCAATAACATAACCTGCAGGAACCCAGCCTCAGCATCTCCACTCAACTCCCAATAACACAACCTGCAGAAACAAATATTCAGCATTTTCACTCACCTTCCAATAACAAAACCTGCAGAAACCCATCCACGGCATCTTCACTCACCTTCCAATTACACAACCTGCAGAAACCCGTCCTGAGCATATTCGCTAACCTGCCAATAACACAACCTGCAGAAACCCATCCTGAGTATATCCACTCACCTCCCAATAACACAACCTGAAGCAACCCATCCTCAGCATCTCCACTCACCTCCGAATAACACAAACTGCAGAAACCCATCCTCAGCACCTTCACTCACCCCCCCCCCCCAATAACACAACCTGCAGAAACCCATCCTCAGCATCTCCACTCACCTCCCAACAACACAAACTGCAGAAACCCATCCTCACCATCTCCACTCACCTCCCAATAACACAACCTGCAGAAACCCATCCTCAGCAACTCCACTCCCCACCCAATAACACAACCTGCAGAAACTCATCCTCAGCATCTTCACTCACCTCCCAACAACACAAACTGCTGAAGCCCATCCTCAGCATCTCCACTCACCTCCCAATAACACAACCTGCAGACACCCATCCTCAGCAACTCCACTCACCACCCAATAACACAACCTGCAGAAACCCATCCTCAGTATCTTCACTAACCTTCCAATAACAAAACCTGCAGAAAACCATCCACAGCATGTCCTCTCAACCCCCAATAACAAAACCTGCAGAAACCAATCCTCAGCATCATCATAAACCTCCCAATAATACAACGTGCAGAAACCCATCCTCAGCATCTTCACTCTCCTCCCAATAATACAATCTGCAGAAACCCATCCTCAGCATCCCCACTAACCTCTAAGTAACACAAACTGCAGAAATCAATCCTCACCATCTCCACTCACCTCCCAATAACACAACCTGCAGAAACCCATCCTCAGCAACTCCACTCCCCACCCAATAACACAACCTGCAGAAACTCATCCTCAGCATCTTCACTCACCTCCCAACAACACAAACTGCTGAAACCCATCCTCAGCATCTCCACTCACCTCCCAGTAACACAACCTGCAGACACCCATCCTCAGCAACTCCACTCACCACCCAATAACACAACCTGCAGAAACCCATCCTCAGCATCTCCACTCACCTCCCAATAACACAACCTGCAGAAACCCATCCTAAGCATCTTGATTATCCTTCCAGTAACAGAACCTGCAGAAATCCCGGCCTCAGGATCGCCACTCAACTCCCAATAACACAACCTGCAGAAACCAATCCTCAGCATCTCCACTCACCTCCCAAAAACACAACCTGCACAAACCCATCCTCAGCATCTCCACTCACCTCCCAATATCACAAACTGCGGAAACCCATCCTCAGCATCTTCACTAATATTCCAATAAACACAACCTACAGAAACCCATCCTCAGCATCTCCACTCACTTCCCAATAACACAACCTGCAGAAAACCATCCTCAGTATCGTCACTCGCCTCCCAATAACACAACCTGCAGAAACCCATCCTCAGCATCTCCACTCACTTCCCAATAACACAACCTGCAGAAAACCATCCTCCGCATCGTCACTTTCCTCCCAATAACACAACCTGCAGAAACCCATCCTCAGCATCACCACTCACTTCCCAATAACACAACCTGCAGAAAACCATCCTCGGCATCTCCACTCACTTCCCAATAACACAACCTGCAGAAACCCATCCTCAGCATCTTCACTCACCTCCCAATAACACAACCTGCAAAACCCCGTCCTCAGCATCTTCAGTCACCTTCGAATAACGCAACCTGCAGGAACCCATCGTCAGCATTTTCACTAAACTCCCAATAACACAGCCTGCAGAAACCCATTCTCAGCATCTCCACTCACCTCCCAATAACACAACCTGAAGAAACCCATCCTCAGCATCTCCACTCACCTTCCAATAACACACCCTGAAGAAACCCATCCTCAGCATCTCCACTCACCTCCCAATAACACAAGCTGCAGAAACCCATCCTCAGCATCTTCACTCACCTCCCAATAACACAAGCTGCAGAAACCCATCCTCAGCACCTTCACTCACCTCCCAATAACACAACCTGCAGAAACCCATCCTCAGTATCTCCACTCACCTCCCAAAAACACAACCTGCAGAAACCCATCCTCAGCATCTCCACTCACATCCCAATTACAAAATCTGCAGAAACCCATCCTCCGGATCTTCTCTCACCCCCCAATACCACAACCTGCAGAAACCCATCCACAGCATCTACACTCACCTCCCAATAACACAACCTGCAGAAGCCCATCCACAGCATCTTCACTCACCTCCCAAAAACACAACCTGCAGAAGCCCATTCACAGCATCTCCACTCACCTCACAATAACACAACTTGCAGAGTCCCATCCTCAGGAACTTCACTCACCACTCTCCCCCAATAACACAACCTGCAGAAACCCATCGTCAGCATCTTCACTCACCTCCCAATAACACAACCTGCATAGGCCCATCCACAGCATCTCCACTCACCTCCCAATAACACAACTTGCAGAGTCCCATCCACAGCAACTTAACTCACCCCTCTTCCCCAATAACACAACCTACAGAAACCCATCCTCAGCACCTTCACTCACCCCCCCCCCCCCAATAACACAACCTGCAAAAACCCATCCTCAGCATCTTCACTCACCTCCCAATAACACAACCTGCAAAACCCCGTCCTCAGCATCTTCAGTCACCTTCGAATAACACAACCTGCAGGAACCCATCGTCAGTATTTTAACTAAACTCCCAATAACACAGCCTGCAGAAACTCATCCTCAGCATCTTCACTAACCTTCTAATAACAAAAACTGCAGAAACAATCCTCAGCATCTCCTCTCAACTCCCAATAACGCAACCTGCAGAAACACTACCACAGCATTTTCACTCACCTCCCAATAACACAACCAGCAGACACCCATCCTCAGCATCTCCACTCAACTCCCAATAACGCAACCTGCAGAAACACATCCTCAGCCTCTTCACTCTCCTCCCAATAATACAACCTGCAGAAACCCATCCTCAGCATCTTCACTCACCCCCAAATAACAGACCCTGCAGACACCCATCCTCAGCATCTTCACTCACCCCTCAATAACACAACCTGCAGAAACCCATCCTCAGCATCTCCACTCACCTCTAAATAACACAACCTGGAGAAACCAATCCTCAGCATCTCCACTCACTCCCGCAAATAATACAAGCTGCAGAAACCCATCCTCAGCATCTCCACTCACCACCCAATAACACAACCTGCAGAAACCCACCCTCAGTATCTCCACTCCACTCCCAATAACAGAACCTGCAGAAACCCATCCTCAGTATCTTCACTCACCTTCCAATAACAAAACCTGCAGAAAACCATCCACAGCATGTCCTCTCAACCCCCAATAACAAAACCTGCAGAAACCAATCCTCAGCATCATCATAAACCTCCCAATAACACAACCTGCAGAAACCCATCCTCAGCATCTTCACTCTCCTCCCAATAATACAATCTGCAGAAACCCATCCTCAGCATCTCCACTAACCTCTAAGTAACACAAACTGCAGAAATCAATCCTCAGCATTTCCACTCACCTCCCAATAACACAACCTGCAGAAACCCATCCTCAGCATCTTCACTGACCTGCCAATAACATAACCTGCAGAAACCCAGCCTCAGCATCTCCACTCAACTCCCAATAACACAACCTGCAGAAACAAATATTCAGCATTTTCACTCACCTTCCAATAACAAAACCTGCAGAAACCCATCCACGGCATCTTCACTCACCTTCCAATTACACAACCTGCAGAAACCCGTCCTGAGCATATTCGCTAACCTGCCAATAACACAACCTGCAGAAACCCATCCTGAGTATATCCACTCACCTCCCAATAACACAACCTGAAGCAACCCATCCTCAGCATCTCCACTCACCTCCGAATAACACAAACTGCAGAAACCCATCCTCAGCACCTTCACTCACCCCCCCCCCCAATAACACAACCTGCAGAAACCCATCCTCAGCATCTCCACTCACCTCCCAACAACACAAACTGCAGAAACCCATCCTCACCATCTCCACTCACCTCCCAATAACACAACCTGCAGAAACCCATCCTCAGCAACTCCACTCCCCACCCAATAACACAACCTGCAGAAACTCATCCTCAGCATCTTCACTCACCTCCCAACAACACAAACTGCTGAAACCCATCCTCAGCATCTCCACTCACCTCCCAATAACACAACCTGCAGACACCCATCCTCAGCAACTCCACTCACCACCCAATAACACAACCTGCAGAAACCCATCCTCAGTATCTTCACTAACCTTCCAATAACAAAACCTGCAGAAAATCATCCACAGCATGTCCTCTCAACCCCCAATAACAAAACCTGCAGAAACCAATCCTCAGCATCATCATAAACCTCCCAATAACACAACCTGCAGAAACCCATCCTCAGCATCTTCACTCTCCTCCCAATAATACAATCTGCAGAAACCCATCCTCAGCATCCCCACTAACCTCTAAGTAACACAAACTGCAGAAATCAATCCTCACCATCTCCACTCACCTCCCAATAACACAACCTGCAGAAACCCATCCTCAGCAACTCCACTCCCCACCCAATAACACAACCTGCAGAAACTCATCCTCAGCATCTTCACTCACCTCCCAACAACACAAACTGCTGAAACCCATCCTCAGCATCTCCACTCACCTCCCAGTAACACAACCTGCAGACACCCATCCTCAGCAACTCCACTCACCACCCAATAACACAACCTGCAGAAACCCATCCTCAGCATCTCCACTCACCTCCCAATAACACAACCTGCAGAAACCCATCCTAAGCATCTTGATTATCCTTCCAGTAACAGAACCTGCAGAAATCCCGGCCTCAGGATCGCCACTCAACTCCCAATAACACAACCTGCAGAAACCAATCCTCAGCATCTCCACTCACCTCCCAAAAACACAACCTGCACAAACCCATCCTCAGCATCTCCACTCACCTCCCAATATCACAAACTGCAGAAACCCATCCTCAGCATCTTCACTAATATTCCAATAAACACAACCTACAGAAACCCATCCTCAGCATCTCCACTCACTTCCCAATAACACAACCTGCAGAAAACCATCCTCAGTATCGTCACTCGCCTCCCAATAACACAACCTGCAGAAACCCATCCTCAGCATCTCCACTCACTTCCCAATAACACAACCTGCAGAAAACCATCCTCCGCATCGTCACTTCCCTCCCAATAACACAACCTGCAGAAACCCATCCTCAGCATCTCCACTCACTTCCCAATAACACAACCTGCAGAAAACCATCCTCGGCATCTCCACTCACTTCCCAATAACACAACCTGCAGAAAACCATCCTCGGCATCGTCACTCACCTCCCAATAACACAACCTGCAGATACCCACCCTCAGCATCTTCACGAACATTCCAATAACACAACCTGCAGAAACCCATCCTCAGCATCTCCACTCACCCACCACCCCCAAATAACCCAACCTGCAGAAACCCATCCTTAGCATCTCCACTCACTAAGCAACAACACAATCTATAGAAACCCATCCTCAGCATCTTTACTCACCTCCGAATAACACAACCTGCAGAAACCAATCCTCAGCATCTTCACTAACCTTCGAATAACACAACCTGCAGAAACCCATCCTCAGCATCTTCACTCACCTCCCAATATCACAACCTGCAGAAAACCATCCTCAACATCTTCACTCAGCTCCCAATAACACAACCTGCAGAAACCCATCTTCAGCATCTCCACTAATATTCCAATAACACAACCTGCAGAAACCCATCCTCAGCGTCTTCACTCACCTCCCAATAACACAACCTGCAGAAACCTATCCACAGCATCTCCACTCACCTTCCAATAACACAACCTGCAGAAACCCATCCTCAGCGTCTTCACTCACCTCCCAATAACACAACCTGCAGAAACCTATCCTCAGCATCTCCACTCACCTCCCAATAATTGGATTGTACAAGTAATGAAAAATAACTCATTTCCACATTCATTGTCATTGGACTTGGGTAGTGTATAATTTGATGAGTGATACTGTTGAGAATTTCAATGACTGAATGAGAATTCAGATAGTGAGATGCTTCTAGACTGGGAACCAATCTACATCAGCGAGCACAGGGATGATAGGTGACTGGGATTGGGTGCGTGTTAGGACCCAGACTGGGAACCAATCTACACCAGTGAGCACAGGGATGATAGGAGACTTGGATTGGGTGAGGGTTAGGACCCAGACTGGGAACCAATCTACATCAGTGAGCACAGGGATGACAGGTGACTGGGATTGGGTGAGGGTTAGGACCCCATCCTCAACATCTTCACTAACATCCCAGTAACATAACCTACTGAAGCCCATCCTCAGCATCTTCACTCACCTCCCAATATCACAACCTGCAGAAAACCATCCTCAGCATCTTCACTCAGCTCCCAATAACACAACCTGCAGAAACCCATCCTCAGCATCTCCACTCACCTTCCAATAACACAACCTGCAGAAATCCATCCTTAGCATTTTCACTAATCTTCCAACAACACAACCTGCAGAAACCCATCCTCAGTATCTCCACTAATCTTCCACCAGCACAACCTGCAGAAAGCCATCCTCAGCATCTCCACTGACCTTCCAATAACACAACCTGCAGAAACCCATCCTCCGCATCTCCACTTACCTTCCAATAACACAACCTTCAGAAACCCATCCTCAGCGTCTTCACTCACCTCCCAATAACACAACCTGCAGAAACCTATCCTCAGCATCTCCACTCACCTCCCAATAATTGAATTGTACAAGTAATGAAAAATAACTCATTTCCACATTCATTGTCATTGGACATGGGTAGTGTCTAATTTGATGAGTGAGACTGTGGAGAATTTCAATGACTGAATGATAACTCAGATAGCGAGATGCTTCCAGACTGGGAACCAATCTACATCAGCGAGCACAGGGATGATAGGGGACTGGGATTGGGTGCGGGTTAGTACCCAGACTGGGAACCAATCTACAGCAGTGAGCACAGGAATGATAGGTGACTGGGATTAGATGCGGGTTAGGACCCAGACTGGGAACCAATCTACAGCAGTGAGCACAGGGATGATAGGTGACTCGGATTGGGTGAGGGTTAGGACACAGACTAGGAACCAATCGACAGCAGTGAGCACAGGGATGACAGGTGACTGGGATTTGGCGATGGTTAGGACCCAGACTGGGAACCAATCTACATCAGTGAACAAGGGATGATAGGGGACTGGGATTGGGTGAGGGTTAGGACCCAGACTGGGAACCAATCTACATCAGTGAGCATAGGGATGATAGGTGACTGAGATTGGGTGCGGGTTAAGACCCAGACTGGGAACCAATCTACAGCAGTGAGCACAGGGATGATAGGTGACTGGGATTGGGTGAGGGTTAGGACCCAGACTGGGAACCAATCTACATCAGTGAGCACAGGGATGACAGGTGACTGGGATTGGGTGCGGGTTAGGACCCAGACTGGGAACCAATCTACAGCAGTGAGCACAGGGATGATAGGTGACTGGGATTGGGTGCGGGTTAGGACCCAGACTGGGAACCAATCTACAGCAGTGAGCACAGAGATGATAGGTGACTGGGATTGGGTGCGGGTTAGGACCCAGACTGGTAACCAATCTACATCAGTGAGCACAGTGATGATAGGAGACTGGGATTGGGTGCGGGTTAGGACCCAGACTGGGAACCAATCTACAGCAGTGAGCACAGGGATGACAGGTGACTGGGATTGGGTGAGGGTTAGGACCCAGACTGGGAACCAATCTACAGCAGTGAGCACAGGGATGACAGGTGACTGGGATTGGGTGAGGGTTAGGACCCAGACTGGGAACCAATCTACAGCAGTGAGCACAGGGATGATAGGTGACTGAGATTGGGTGAGGGTTAGGACGCAGACTGGGAACCAATCCACAGCAGTGAGCACAGGGATGACAGGTAACTGGGATTGGGTGAGGGTTAGGACCCAGACTGGGAACCAATCTACATCAGTGAGCACAGGGATGATAGGTGACTGGGATTTGGTGAGGGTTAGGACCCAGACTGGGAACCAATCAACATCAGTGAGCACAGGGATGACAGGCGACTGGGATTGGGTGCGGGTGAGGATATGGCAGAAGGGTTGGAGATGAGCTGCGCTTCATGAAGATTTGTTTCAGAAATTGTGTGACAGAATATCATTGGATTAGTCGAGTGTGAATTTAACAAAGACGCAGATGATGATTTATTCTGCAGCTGAGATGAAGCAGGGGTGGCGATGGTAAGTGAGCAGGATTCGGAATGGAGAGAGCGTCTGGCTATAATAACTTTACTGTCAAAGGGAGAGCAGGTATTGTGAACAGCCTCCGATATTAACCAGAGAGCGAATGGAGCCACTGGATAGGGAATGACCTCAGTGACTGGAATCGATGTTGATATTTATAGCTAAAGGCACAGAGCTCAAGGTAAGGAAGTGTTATTCCCACTATTCCAGATGTTGGTCAGACCGCACCTGGAGCATTGCACAGATCTGGCCCCTGATTTGAGGAAAGATGGAGTGCCTTTAGAGGCAGTTCAATGGATGTTGACTAGAGTGATCGCAGAGATGAGGGCTTTGTCTTATGAAGAGAGTTGTTCAGAAGGAGTAGAGGTGAAATTGTGGTTTGTAAGATGATAAAAGGTGTGGGTAAAGTGGAAGCGGATGCTTCCTCTTGTGGGGCGTTCCAGAACGAGAGGTTAGAATCTCAGGATAACAGGCAGCAAATGTGAAACAGAGCTGAGGAGAAACTACTTCTCCCAATGGGATGTGAACCTGTGGAATTCGCTATCCAGAGTGCGGTGCATGCTGGGGCAATGAGTAAATTTAAGGAGCAGTTATATAGATTTTGAATTGGGAATGGGTTGAGAATTTTGGATAATGGGCAGCACGGCGGCGTTAAGCCGAAGATGAGATCAGCCAAGACCGAATGACGGAGCAGACGCGAGGGGCCAAATAGCCTCATTCTGCTCCTGGACCTGATGAACTTACAAACTTCTGAACTGAAGGACGTGGATTCAATCTTTCCAAGATGCAAATGACCAGAGCAAAATTACACTCAAAGTGGTGTATTCAATAAATAGCTGGACAGGGAGACTTACCAGGGACACCGACAACAGCCAGGAGGGGATAGTAACCCACTTGAATTATCAACATTACGGCGCGGATCCGGTATGGTGGATACAGGGAATACATATCGTAAATAGCCCAGGATAAACTCCTGTCCATTGCTGTAACGTTCCTGTGGATAGTTCCCAGATTCTGATCCGTTGCTGCAACGTTCCTGTGGGTAGTTCCCAGATTCTGATCCATTGCTGCAATGTTCCTGTGGATAGTTCCCAGATTCTGATCCATTGCTGTATCGTTCCTGTGGATAGCTCCCAGATTCTGCTCCCTCATCTCGGTCTCTCTGGAGCCGCTGATCTCTGGCAGTGTTGGAATTGACGCTCCCGCTGACAGTTTGGGATAACACAATGAAAGGAATCGCTTATTAATAGCAGAGACAACCCCTCCAGTGACACGGATCGATCCATCGAGACTGACATTCATCACAGTCACTGAACAAACAGGCTCAGTTAACCCCTTTCAATCCAATACTTTTTCTATCACAATGAAATAGAAGATTAGCCGGGTCCGGATCGGCTGTGTGACAGTGACTGAGGGACGGAGTGTGGAAATAGTGGACACACTGACCCTGATACTCAATCCTCATTGATATCTGAGTGGTTCCAGCGGACTGGGGCATTTTCACTGTCCCATCCTGTTTATAAAAAGGAGAGAGAGGGATGAACCCTGGAGTGACAGAGCAGTCAGGATAATGTTAGTCACCAGGACATTTCCAGAGGGTCAGACTGGACAACAGGAATATTGCTCCTTCGCGAGGAAATGGTGTTATGCGACCAGAAACACTGCGATATTCGTGGGAAATCACATTGCATGTTGTTATTGCAGTTATATTTCAAAATAACTGGAGGATTAATGAGGGAACTGATATGAGTTTATATACTGGGACATATTGTGGTCAAATGTCATTTATTAGAGTTGTTATCGAGTCTCAAAGCCGTGGATTAAAGGGTCGGTGACAGTGAGAATTTAATACTGGCTAAGAAACAGAAAGCAGAGAGAAGCGGTGAATGATAGTTATTCAGATAGGAGGGGAGGAGACATTGATGTTCACTCGGGGTCCACATGAGGACAATTGCTCGTCAAGATACAATTCACTGAAATAGGCTTCAATGGAAAGAATTTCAACATTCACAAATGACAGTCACTCAGCAATGACACAGTGAGCAGGGTAGCAGCAATCTTCAGCAGCATGTTCCCAGATCTGTGAAAGGGAGAGTCACGGGGAAAGTAAATTTAAATCACTGTCGTGTGGGTGATGCATTAGGGAGGAGGGCTGAGGACAGGAAATATAAACTAAACGGGACAAGTTTAAAAAGTGTACAGGAAGGGAGCGGGGACATGTCCACACTTTGCACTGGAAGGTCATTGTGATAAGATTGGAAAAACCTCAGAAGATATTTAACTTGATCAATAGAGGCGGAGACTCCTAAAAGAAGGATGTTAGGATCATAGAGTCATCGAGGTCCAGAGCACAGAAAGGTCATTCGGCCCATCTGGACTGGGCAGGTCAAAAACAACCACCTGAGTATTTGAATCCCACTTTCTAATACTTTGCCAATAGCCTGTAGAGTTATAACTAGGTTTATAGTGAGGACAATAGCTGATGAATTGCATCTTGTTCTGCCGCTAAATATACAAAAGGATGTGAGGGTCTTGGAGACAAAGCAAAGGATTTCATAGAATTTACAGTGCAGAAGGAGGCCATTCGGCCCATCGAGTCTACACTGGCTCTTGGAAATAGCACCCGACCCAAGGACCACACCTCCACCCATCCCCATAACCCAGTAACCCCACCCAACACTAAGGGCAATTTTGGACACTAAGGGCAATTTAGCATGGCCAATCCACCTACATTTCACATATTTGGACTGTGGGCGGAAACCGGAGCACCCGGAGGAAACACACGCAGACACGTGGAGAACGTGCAGACTCCGCACAGACAGAGACCCAAGCCGGAAATCGAACTGGAACCCTGGAATCCTGGGGCTGTGAAGCAACAGTGCTAACCAGCAAGCTACCGTGCTGGATATTTAATGGAGTGTTGTCAGGGATGGAGGATTTCAGTTAAATATGGGGATTAGTGAACTGGAATTGTAATTTGTAGATCAGTTTAAGGTAAAGAGCAATTTCACAGAGGACTCCAAATTAGGAAGGAGTTCAGAGAGAGTGAGCAGAAAGGGTTCCACTGGAACCAGCACCAGTAACAAGATTTACAATAATTCATCAAAGACGGCGTGAGCATATTGACAGGACATTTAATACAGAGTTGTTATAATCTGGAATACACTGTCTGAAGATAGGCTGGGAGCAGTTTCAACAGTAAATTTCACAATGGAGCAGGATAATCATCATACCGGGCTACAAAGCGAAGCTGAACAGAATGTCCAGCAGCAGCGCCCCCTCCCTGATGAGTTCAATGCATTCTATGCTCGGTTCGTGCAGGACACCATCAAAGCGCTGCCGACTGTCCCAGCAGCCCCGGTCACACCAAACACAACGTTCCACCTTCCTAAATCAGATCGGCGAACTTAGAAGTGAACCCTCGGAAGGCGACGGGCCGGGACGGGGTCCCTGGTCGTGCACTCAGATCCTGCGCGGAGCAGCTGGCAGATTAGTTCAAGGACATCTTCACCCGCTGCATACTCCGCTCCGAGATCCCCAGCTGCTTCAAGAAGACCACCATCATGCCGGTTTCAAAGGAGAGCCGGGTAACGTGCCTCGAGACCCTGACATCGAACGTAATGAAGCGCTTCGAGAGGTTGGTCATGAGACACATGAACTCCATACTCCCAAAATGCCTACATCCACTGCAATTCGCCCATCACCGCAGCCGGTCCACAGCAGACGCCATCTCCATGGCCCGACACTCATCCCTGGAGCATCTTGACAACAGGGACTCCTACATCAGACTCCTGTTCATTGACTACAGCTCCGCATTCAACACCATAATCCCAGCCAAGCTCATATGAAATCTCCAAAACCTCGGACTTCGCTCTTCTCTCTGCAACTGGATCCTCGACTTTCTGACCCACAGACCGCACTCAGTAAGAATTTACAACACCTCCTCCACAACAGTTCTCAATACCGGGGCCCGCAAGGCTGTGTACTTAGCCCCCTACTCTACTCCCATACTCATACACCAATGCGAGGCAAAATGTGGCTCCAACTACATCTGAAAGTTTGCTGACGACACGACCATAGTGGGCCGGATCTCGAACAACGATGAGTCAGAAAACAGGAGGGCTATAGAGAATCTAGTAGAGTGGTGTAGCGACAACAATCTCTCCCTCAATGCCAGCAAAACTAAAGAGCTGATCATTAAATTCAGGAAGCACAGTACTGTACACACCCCTGTCAGCATCAACGGGGCCGAGGTGGAGATGGTTGACAGTTTCAAACTCCTAGCTGTGAAATCAGCAACAATCTGCTCTGGTCCACCCACGTCGACGCAATGTCCAAGAAAGAACAACAGCGCCTATACTTACTCAGGAAACTAAGGAAATTCGGCATGTCCACATGAACTCTTTCCAACTTTTACAGATGCACCATAGAAAGCATCCTATCGGGCTGCATCACAGCCTGGTATGGCAACTGCTCGGCCCAGGACCGCAAAAACTTGGGAGAGTCGTGAACACCGCCCAGTTCATCACACAAACCCGCCTCCCATCCATTAACTCCATCTACACCTCCCGCTGCCTGGGGAAAGCGTGCAGTATAATCAAAGACCCCTACCACCCGGCTTACTCATTCTTCCAAATTCTTCCATTGGGGAGGAGATACAAAAGTCTGAGAACACGCACTAACAGACTCAAAAACAGCTTCTTCCCCGCTGTTACAAGTCTCCTAAACTAGAGGGGAAAAGTTTAAAGGAGATATGCGTGGAAAGTTCTTTAAGCAGAGGGCGGTTGGTGCCTGTAACGCATTGCTGGCGGAGGTGGTAGAGGCGGGAACGATAGCGCCATTTAAGCGTCATTTAGACAGATACATGAATGGGCAGGGAGCAGAGGGATACAGATCCTTAGAAAATAGGCGACAGGTTTGAATAAATAATTTGGATCGGCGCAGGCCTGGAGGGCCGAAGGGCCTGTTCCTGTGCTGTAATTTTTCTTTATTCTTCTTCTTTGTTCTTAAACGGCCCTCTTATGGACTGATGGGCTTATAGACTGATCTGATGTCTTCAGGCATCTTCTCTCCTGAGCTGTACAGCACTCTGAATGCTTCAGCCGAGGCCTGTGTCTAAGTATTTGCATTGTGTACCTTGTGTTTGCCCCACTTTGTATTTTCTTTTCATGGACGGAATGATCTGCCTGAGTTACACGTCGAACAATCCTTTTCACAGCTTCTCGGTACCCGTGACAATGGCGCAAACCAACAGGCCGCTGCCGAACTGCTGACCTTGCAGACAACAGAGATTGAGTTCCCCCTGTCACATTAACGAGGGAGCTCGCACTCTGCAAGGGTCTTGGGAAAGACAATCATTCCCACCGCTAAGTCCAGTGGGTGTTGGGACATTATTGACAGGGGATTGTTATATAGAAACATGGAGCATGGGAGCAGGAGCAGGCCATTCGGCCCTTTCAGTCTGCTTCACATGCATTGTGTACATCGCTGATCATCCGACTCACTAACATGTTCCTGCTTTCCTCCCTATCCTTGGATCCCGTTAGCCCCAAGTCCCATAACCAACTGCCCCTTGAAAATATGCAATGTTTCAGCTTCAACTACTTTCTGTGGCGGAGACTTCCACAGGCTCGCAGCTCTCTGTGTGAGGAAATGTCTCCTTCTATCAGTTTTAAATGGCCTGTCCGTATCCTCAGACTGTGCCCCTAGTTCCGGTCTCCTGTGCCATCCGGAACATCATTCCTACATTCACCTTTTTCATAGGTTTCTATGGTCCAGCCCCTCTCATTATTCTGAACTGGAGCGAATATTGTTGCGACATCCTGGGCGAGTGTGCGGCCAGTTCCTGTCCCACAGACCCCGGAGTCCCAACAGGAGTGAATCAACCAATCATTTGCGTGTTTTCCAAAGGGTTTTAACCATTGACTGCTCCACTGAGTTACTGACACCAGATTTATAGGTAAAATATTAATAAACTATTTATCAGCGTCTGAAAGGAAATAATCTCCCTATTTGGGGAAAACCCCGTCCCACCCTCCACCCAGACACACATCAGGCAGCCACACGGTGAAGAGGGAGGGGAGGAATCAGAATAATTGGAATTAAAGGGGAGGGTTCGAGATGAATCTGCGTGTTGCGGTTGTAGCATTTTTAGGCGCTGGTTTTCTCTGAATGGCTCTGGGGAATGGATTCACACAGGTCAGTACAATTCTCACCTTCCAATATCAGATGGAGCTTTACACAAGAGATTCAGGTCGGCGCAATCTAGAAACAAAATGTTTTATTGATGTTTCAAGGAACACAATAGAAAAGAAAAAGAGTTTCTCACATTGAATCTTAAACAACGACCAAAAAGAAAGCTACATATCTCACAACCTCCTGCCCTGAGCCCCCGCTGTCACCATGGCCGTGACTGGTCTCTGATGCCGGATATTACTGAGAGTTTTACATTGCCGTTTATTTGTTGACCCTGGTTTATTGGGTTCCACTGGGGCCCCTGCCGCTTGGCGATAGTGGTTGTCCCCAGTTTCCCCCTCCTGTGTCTTGGCGCTCAGCGTTCCTCCCCTTGTTTGTCTGCAAACTTCTTTCTTTAAAAATAAATAAATGTAGAGAACCGAATTCATTTCTCCAACCCAACGAACCTGCACATCCTCGGGTTGTGGGAGCGAAACCCACGCTAACACGGGCAGAGTGTGCAAACTTCACACGGGCAGTGACCCAGAGCCGGGATTGAGCCTGGAACCTCGGCGCCCTGAGGCAGCAGTGCTAACCACTGCGCCACCCTGCTGCCTTTGTCCATTTCTTTCTGATAGTGGGGGAGGGGTGGTGAGGAGTTCCCATTCTTCTCTTGGTTCACAGGTATTCCAGGGAGGGCGGGTCTGCTTGTTACCCCGGTTTGTCCCCGTGTAGGGTCCAGGGAGGGTGGGTCTGCTTCTTACCCCGGTTTGTCCCCGTGTAGGGTCCAGGGAGGGTGGGTCTGCTTGTTACCCCGGTTTCTCCCCGTGTAGGGTCCAGGGAGGGTGGGTCTGCTTGTTACCCCGGTTTCTCCCCGTGTAGGGTCCAGGGAGGGCGGGTCTGCTTGTTACCCCGGTTTCTCTCTGTGCAGGGTCCAGGGAGGGTGGGTCTGCTTGTTACCCCGGTTTGTCCCTGTGTAGGGTCCAGGGAGGGTGGGTCTGCTTGTTACCCCGGTTTGTCCCCGTGTAGGGTCCAGGGAGGATGGGTCTGCTTGTTACCCCGGTTTCTCCCCGTGTAGGGTCCAGGGAGGATGGGTCTAATTGTTACCTCGGTTTGTCCCTGTGTAGGGTCCAGGGAGGATGGGTCTGCTTGTTACCCCGGTTTGTCCCTGTGTAGGGTCCAGGGAGGGTGGGTCTGCTTGTTACCCCGGTTTGTCCCCGTGTAGGGTCCAGGGAGGATGGGTCTGCTTGTTACCCCGGTTTCTCCCCGTGTAGGGTCCAGGGAGGATGGGTCTGATTGTTACCTCGGTTTGTCCCTGTGTAGGATCCAGGGAGGATGGGTCTGCTTGTTACCCCGGTTTCTCCCCGTGTAGGGTCCAGGGAGGGTAGGTCTGCTTGTTACCCCGGTTTGTCCCCGTGTAGGGTCCAGGGAGGATGGGTCTGCTTGTTACCCCGGTTTGTCCCTGTGTGGGGTCCAGGGAGGGTGGGTCTGCTTGTTACCCCGGTTTGTCCCCGTGTAGGGTCCAGGGAGGGTGGGTCTGCTTGTTACCCCGGTTTGTCCCCGTGTAGGGTCCAGGGAGGGTGGGTCTGCTTGTTACCCCGGTTTGTCCCCGTGTAGGGTCCAGGGAGGGCGGGTCTGCTTGTTACCCCGGTTTGTCCCCGTGTAGGGTCCAGGGAGGGTGGGTCTGCTTGTTACCCCGGTTTCTCCCCGTGTAGGGTCCAGAGAGGGTGGGTCTGCTTGTTATCCCGGTTTGTCCCCGTGTCGGGTCCAGGGAGTGTGGGTCTGCTTGTTACCCCGGTTTGTCCCTGTGTAGGGTCCAGGGTGGGTGGGTCTGCTTGTTACCCCGGTTTGTCCCTGTGTAGGGTCCAGGGAGGGTGGGTCTGCTTGTTATCCCGGTTTGTCCCCGTGTAGGGTCCAGGGAGTGTGGGTCTGCTTGTTATCCCGGTTTCTCCCCGTGTAGGGTCCAGGGAGGGTGGGTCTGCTTGTTATCCCGGTTTGCCCCCGTGTAGGGTCCAGGGAGGGTGGGTCTGCTTGTTACCCCGGTTTGTCCCTGTGTAGGGTCCAGGGAGGGTTGGTCTGATTGTTACCCCGGTTTGTCCCTGTGTAGGGTCCAGGGAGTATGGGTCTGCTTGTTACCCCGGTTTCTCCCCGTGTAGGGTCCAGGGAGGGTGGGTCTGCTTGTTACCCCGGTTTGTCCCTGTGTAGGATCCAGGGAAGGTTGGTCTGCTTGTTACCCCGGTTTGTCCCTGTGTAGGGTCCAGGGAGGGTTGGTCTGCTTGTTACCCCGGTTTGTCGCCGTGTAGGGTCCAGGGAGGGTGGGTCTGCTTGTTACCCCGGTTTCTCCCCGTGTAGGGTCCAGGGAGGGTGGGTCTGCTTTTTACCCCGGTTTGTCCCTGTATAGGGTCCAGGGAGGGTGGGTCTGCTTGTTACCCCGGTTTCTCCCCGTGTAGGGGAGGTCTGCGCTCCCTCCAAGAAATGGCCTTCCTTCAGCCCCCATCCCAGCTGGCTGGTGGCTGCAAACAGGTCTGGAGATAGGCTTGTGAATTTGCTTCATGTGCTGTGGCATCCCTGCTCAAAACCTCTTACTAATGTTATTTTCCCTAACCTCAGGAACTCGGCGAGATCCGATAGTCATTCCGAGCCCCGGGGTGGCGCTGCCGACTTCCTCCCCACCCCCCGGCAGGAGTCTCCGACTGGCGATCAGTGAGGCTAAGACCCCCTATTTCCCTGACCGGAGCTCTCTCTGTTCTGACACACCGAAGGCCAGGGCGCTCCCCTCTCTCGCTGACCAGAGCTCCGGCTGTTCTGACACACCGAAGGCCAGGGCGCTCCCCTCTCTCCCTGACCAGACTCTCTCTGCTCTGACACCCCGAAGGCCAGGGCGTCTCCCTCTCTCCCTGACCAGAGCTCTCTCTGCTCTGACACCCCGAAGGCCATGACGTCTCCCTCTCTCCCTGACCAGAGCTCCGGCTGCTCTGACACCCCGAAGGCCAGGGCTTCCCCCTCTCTCCCTGACCGGAGCTCTTTCTGCTCTGACACACCGTCGGCCAGAGCGTCCCCCTCTCTCCCTGACCAAAGCTCCGGCTGCTCTGACACCCTGAAGGCCAGTGCGTCCCCCTCTCTCCCTGACCAAAGCTCCGGCTGCTCTGACACCCCGAAGGCCAGGGCGTCCCCCTCTCTCCCTGACCAGAGCTCCGGCTGCTCTGACATCCCGAAGGGCAGGTCGTCTCCCTCTCTCCCTGTCCGGAGCTCTCTCTGCTCTGACACAGCGAAGGCCAGGTCGTCCCCCTCTCTCCCTGACCAGAGCTCCGGCTGCTCTGACACCCCGAAGGCCAGGGCGTTTCCCTCTCTCCCTGACCAGAGCTCTTTCTGTTCTGACACATCGAAGGCCAGGGCGTCCCCCTCTCTCTCTGACCAGAGCTCCGGCTGCTCTGACACACCGAAGGCCAGAGCGTCCCCCTCTCTCCCTAACCAGAGCTCCGCCTGCTCTGACACCCCGAAGGCCAGTGCGTCCCCCTCTCTCCCTGACCAGAGCTCCGGCTGCTCTGACACACCGAAGGCCAGAGCGTCCCCCTCTCTCCCTAACCAGAGCTCCGGCTGCTCTGACACCCCGAAGGCCAGTGCGTCCCCCTCTCTCCCCGACCAGAGCTCCGGCTGCTCTGACTCCCCGAAGGCCAGGGCATCCCCCTCTCTCCCTGACCATAGCTCTCTCTGCTCTGACACCCCGAAGGCCAGGGTGTCTCCCTCTCTCCCTGACCAGAGCTCCGGCTGCTCTGACACTGCGAATGCCAGGGCATCCCCCTCTCTCCCTGACCATAGCTCTCTCTGCTCTGACACCCCGAAGGCCAGGGTGTCTCCCTCTCTCCCTGACCAAAGCTCCGGCTGCTCTGACACCCCGAAGGCCAGGGCGTCCCACTCTCTCCCTGACCAGAGCTCCGGCTGCTCTGACACCCCGAAGGCCAGGGCGTCCTTATCTCTCCCTGACCAGAGCTCTCTCTGCTCTGACATCCCGAAGGCCAGGGCGTCTTCCCTCTCTCCCCGACCAGAGCTCCTGCTGCTCTGACACCCCGAAGGCCAGGGCGTCTCCCTCACTCCCTGTCCAAAGCTCTCTCTGCTCTGACTCCCCGAAGGCCAGCGCGTCTCCCTCTCTCCCTGACCAGAGCCCCGGCTGCTCTGACACCCCCAAGTCCACCAGAGACGGGTATAGCTCCATCCCGACACCCACTAACTTGGACACAGCCTCGAAGGTGGCCGTGCAGAATTCCCTGAGTCTGGGGCAGGACCAGAACATGCGGGTGTGGTTGGGCGCCCTCCCCACCCCCCCCCACCCCCGGGAACCACTCGCATTGTCCACCAGCTCCGGGAAGAAGCCGCTCAGACGCGTCTTGGTGAGGTCGCTCTGTGCACCACCTTGAGCTGCATCAGACTGAGACCGGCGGAGGACGAGGTGGAGTTGACTCTGTGCTGCGCCTCGATCCAGAGTCTCTCCCTCTCTCTGTCCAGTCCCTCCCCCCACTTTTGTCTGGTCCCCTCCAGTGGAGTCCTGACGTTTTCCATCTGTCTCCTGTGTATGTGGCCACATTTGCCGTCCCCTAACCAATCCAGTCCTCCCACCGTGTCCAGGAATGTGTGTGTTTCTGGGGGAAAGTTTTCCATCTCCTTGTGGGGGAGGTTACACAGCTGCAGCAATCTGAGGTCGTTTCCTCGAGAGTTGGAGCTTCTCTGTGAGATTCCCAGAATCGACAGCCTGTCGTGTGCGGACATGTCCTCAACCGCCAGCATCCCTCTGTCTCGCCCCGCACATCTAAAATGTACCCTCCATCGCTTCCGGCCCGAACCTGTACTGTGCCGAGAGGAGGGCCCGCGGGCCTCTCGCCCAGTTCAATAATAATTATCACTTATTTTCACAAGTCGGCTTCAATGAATTTACTGTGAAAAGCCCCGAGTCGCCACATTCCGGCGCCCGGCACGTGAATTGTTTCCACGTCATTAAGGTGGCTCCTAACACTGGGCTCCTGAGTGTGTGTGTGGGCTGGCCGGGAGTGGCCGGGAGTGTGTGTGTGAGCTGGCCTGGCCTGGAGTGCGTGTGTGGACTGGCCGGGAGTGGCCTGGAGTGTGTGTGTGGGGGCTGGCCTGGCCTGGAGTGCGTGTGTGGACTGGCCGGGAGTGGCCTGGAGTGTGTGTGTGGACTGGCCGGGAGTGGCCTGGAGTGTGTGTGTGTGGGCTGGCCTGGCCTGGAGTGCGTGTGTGGACTGGCCGGGAGTGGCCTGGAGTGCGTGTGTGGACTGGCCGGGAGTGGCCTGGAGTGTGTGTGTGGGCTGGCCTGGCCTGGAGTGTGTGTGTGGGCTGGCCGGGAGTGGCCTGGAGTGTGTGTGTGGGCTGGCCGGGAGTGGCCTGGAGTGTGTGTGTGGGCTGGCCGGGAGTTGCATGGAGAGTGCGTGTGGTCTGGCCGGGAGTGGCCGGGAGTGTGTGTGTGGGCTGGCCGGGAGTGGCCTGGAGTGCGTGTGTGGACTGGCCGGGAGTGGCCTGGAGTGTGTGTGTGGGCTGGCCTGGCCTGTAGTGTGTGTGTGGGCTGGCCGGGAGTGGCCTGGAGTGTGTGTGTGGGCTGGCCGGGAGTGGCCTGGAGTGTGTGTGTGGGCTGGCCGGGAGTGGCATGGAGAGTGCGTGTGGTCTGGCCGGGAGTGGCCGGGAGTGTGTGTGTGGGCTGGCGGGGAGTGCCTGGAGTATGTCTGTGGGCTGGCTGGGATTGGCCTGGCTTGGAATGTGTGTACGGGCTGGTAGGGAGTGGCCTGGCATGGAGTGTGTGTTTGGGCTGGCCGGGAGTGGACTTGTATCCAGCGCTCAGAGTGAGTTACCCGTGCAGGTGGCCTCCTCCATTCAGACCCAGTCCACCTCCAGCTCCTTTAAACATCCCTTCACCCTCTCTGCGCTGGCTGCCCAGTGATACAACAGAATACAACAGGAACCACTGTAGAAAATGATATACTACCCAGGGACCACTAAATAGAACATAGAAAAATACAGCACAGAACAGGCCCTTTTGCACACGATGTTGTGCCGAACTTTTGTCCTAGATTAATCATAGATTATCAGAGCATTTAAGTGCAGAAGGAGGCCATTTGGCCCATTTGGTCTACCTAACCTGCACATCTTTGGACTGTGGGAAGAAACGGGAGCACCCGGAGGAAACCCACGCACACACGGGGAGGACGTGCAGACTCCGCACAGACAGTGACCCAAGCCGGAATCGAACCTGGGACCCTGGAGCTGTGAAGCAATTGTGCTATCCACAATGCTACCGTGCTGCCCTTAAGAACAAATTAATCTACACTATATCATTCTACCGTAATCCATGTATCTATCCAGTAGCTGCTTGAACGTCCCTAATGTTTCCGACTCAACTACTTCCACAGGCAGTGCATTCCATGCCCCCACTACTCTCTCGGTAAAGAATCTATCTCTGACATCCCCCTTATATCTTTCACCTTTCACCTTAAATTTATGTTCCCCTTGTAATGGTTTGTTCCACCCGGGGAAAAAGTCTCTGACTGTCTACTCTATCTATTCCCCTGATCATCTTATAAATCTCTATCAAGTCGTCCCTCATCCTTCTCCGTTCTAATGAGAAAAGGCCTAGCACCCTCAACCTTTCCTCGTAAGACCTACTCTCCATTCCAGGCAACATCCTGGTAAATCTCCTTTGCACCTTTTCCAAAGCTTCCACATCCTTCCTAAAATGAGGCGACCAGAACTGTACACAGTACTCCAAATGTGGCCTTACGAAAGTTTTGTACAGCTGCATCATCACCTCACGGCTCTTAAATTCAATTCCTCTGTTGATGAACTCTAGCACACCATAGGCCTTCTTCACAGCTCTATCCACTTGAGTGGCAACTTTCAAAGATGTATGAACATAGACCCCAAGATCTCTCTGCTCCTCCAAATTGACAAGATATGCTACCCTGGGACAACTGTAAAAAATGATATAATACCAATGGACTACTGTAAAAAAATTAAATACTATACAAGAACCACTGTATATCAGGGACAGGCCTCCAATGTGACCACTTCGTTGTAGAATGGATTTGCGTATTCTTGAAACTCTCCCCATTTTTTACAGTAGTCCCAGGGAAGAATTTCCTAATTTACAATGGTCCCTGGGTAGAAGATCATTATTACAGTGGCTTCGGGTAGTATGTCATTATTTAGAGTAGTCCCTGGGAAGTATATCATTATTTATAGTGACCTTGGCTAGGTAACATCATTCACAGTGTTCCCTGCGCAGTATATCAACATGTAAAGTGGTCCCTGTGCAGTATATCATTATTTACAGTGGGCCATGGATAGTATAACATTATTTACAGTGGGCCCTGGTTAGTACATCATTGTTTACAGTGGATCCTTTGTAGTACGTCACGATTTACAACGGCCCCATGGTGGAAGTTCATTATTTACAATGGTCCCTGGCAGTATATCATAATGTACAGTAGCCCTTGGGTAGTATATCATTATTTACAGTAGGGTATCATTTATTTGCAGTGGTCGCTGTGAAGTATTTCATTATTTACAGTGGGCCCTGGGTAGTAGATCATTATTTACAGTGGTTCCTGTATAGTATTTCATTATTTACAGTGGTCCCTGGGAAATATATCATTAATCACAGTGGTCTCTGGGTAGAAGCTCATTATTTACAGTGGTCCCAGGGTAGCATGTCATTATTTACAGTGGTTGCTGATAGTATATCATTATTAACAGTGCTTCCAGGGTGGTATATCATTATTTACAGTTCCCTGGAATGTATATCATTATTTAAGGTGGTCCCTGTGTCGTACATCATTACTTACAACGGTCCCTGGATGGGATTTCATGCTTTGCAGTCGTCCCTGGATAGTATATCATTATTAAAAGTTGTCCCTGGGTGGGATATCATTATATCATTATTTACTGTGCTCCCTGGGTAGTATATCATTATTAAACGTTGTCCCTGGGTGGGAAATCATTATTTACATTGGTCCCTGGATATTATATCATTATTTACTGTGCTCCCTGGGTAGTATATCATTATTTACAGTGGTCTCTGGGTAGAATATCATTACTTACAGTGGCTCCTTGATAGTATATCAGTATTTACAGTGGTCTCTGGATAGTACATCATTACTTACAACGGTCCCAGTCTGGAATTTCTTTTTTACAGTGGTCCCTGTGTAGTACATCATTATTTACAACAGTCGCAGGTTGAAATTTCATTATTTACAGTGGTCCCTGGATAGTTTATCATTATTTACAGTTGTCCCTGGATAGAACATCATTATTTGCAGTGGTCCCTGGACAGGATGTGATTATTTGCAGTAGTCACTGTGTAGTAAATCGTTGTTTACAACGGTCCCAGGGAGGAATGGCATTACTTACAGTGATCCCTGGATAGTATATCAATATTTACAGTGTTCCCTGGGTATAATATCATTATTGACAATGGTCCATGGGTAGTTCATCATTATTCTCAGTCGTCCCTGGGCAGTATGTCATTATTTACATTACTTCCCTGTGTAGTACATCATTATTTACATCGGTCCCGGAGTGGAATGTCATTAATTACAGTGGTCCCTGGAAAGTAGCTCATTATTTACAGTGCTCCCTGAGTAGCATATACATATTTACAGTGGTCCCTGGGTAGTATATCCTTATTTACAGTGTTCCCTGGAGAGGAGCACATTATTTACAGTGGTCCCTGGATAGAATACCATTATTAAAGTGGTCACTGTGTGGTGCATCATTAATTACAACGGTCGCAAGGTGGTATTTTATTATTTACAGTGGTCCCTGTGTAGTATCTCATTCTTTACAATGGTCCCTGGCTAATATGTCGTTATTTACAGTGGTCGTGTGTCGTGCATCATTATTTACAACGGTCCCAGGCTGGAATTTTATTATTTACAGTGGTCCCTGTATAGGATCTCACTCTTTACAATGGTCCCTGGGGAATATGTCGTTATTTACAGTGGTCGTGTGTCGTGCATCATTATTTACAACTGTCCCAGGCTGGAATTTCATTATTTACAGTGGTCCCTGGGTATTATATCTTTATGCAAAGTGGTCCCTGGCTAGTTTGTCATTATTTACATTGGTCCCTAGGTAGTATATCATTATTTACAGTTGTCCCTGGATAGCATATCATTATTTACAGTGGTCCCTGGATAGTATATCATTGTTTAACGTGGTCACTTCGTAGTACATCATTATTTACTACGGTCCCAGGGTGAAATTTTATTATTTGCAGTTGTCCCTGTGTAGTTAATCACTATTTCCATTGGTCACTGTAGAGTATATCATTATTTACTGTACTCCCGGGGTAGTATATCATCCTGTCTAGTGGTTCCTGGGTAGTAAATCATTATTCACAGTTGTCCCTGGGTAGTAAATCATTATTTACATTGGTGCCTGGATAGTATACCATTATTTACACTGATCCCAGTGCGGCATATCATTATGTACAGTCGTTCCTGGATAGTATATCATTATTTACAGTGTCCCACAGGTAGTATATCATTATTAACAGTGGCCATTGGATAGTATATCTATTTTACAGTGTCTCTGAATAGCACATCATTATTTACAACGGTTACAGGCTGGAATTTATTTATTTACAGTGGCCCCTGTGTTGTACATCATTGTTTACAACGGTCCCAGGGAGGAATTTCATTACTTGCAGTGATCCCTGGATAGTATATCATTATTGACAGTGGTCCCTGGGGATAATATCATTATTGACAATGATCCCCGGATAGTATATCATTATTTACAGTGGTCCCTGGATACGATAACATTATTTACAGTGGTCCCTCGATATAATATCATTATTAAAGTGGTCACTGTGTGGTGTATCATTAATTACAACGATCGCAAGGTGGAATTTACGGTGGTCCCTGGTCAATATGTCGTTATATACAGTGGTCCCTGTGTCGTGCATCATTATTTACAACGGTCCCAAG